>NW_015635053.1:162546-168883 GCF_001515625.1 Sinocyclocheilus rhinocerous | reverse complement strand
TTATTTCATATTTTTAAGATAATACAAAAAAATTAAATGATTATTGCATTGCAGTAATTATGGTCGCACTGCAGCTGTAAATAAATAAATAGCACTGATGGTAAAAAAAAATGCAATAATATTACTTGCCTTCATATCAGTATATGCAGTGACAGTTGTATACTCAAATAACTCTGAATGGCTGATCCCACAATTCTAGATGTGCATCAAAAGCATGTCTGTTATGTAGTAACATGGTTTTTAAAAGGTCTGTAAATCCTGTTGAATGCACACTGAGCTTTCATGAAGGTTTCACTGTTTCACCACTCATATCTATGAAAGGCATGAGCAGCATCAGGTTTAAATGACAGTAAATAGTTATGGTTTTAAACACCAGACAGGAGACAGAAACTCACATTAACCTCAGTGTTTTTTTTTTTTTTGTCTTTATATAGATTTAGGCTTGGTTCATTTGCAACATGCAACTATACCAAACTCACATACATAATGTCGCATGTAATATTCTTCAACTGACAAAATACAGAAACCTGAGGTGGGAACCCACATAAAACAACCTGACGAAACATTGTGGAAGAGTGACATCTGTTTGTACACTTTGTGTGTCTGACTTGCCTATCAGTGAGTTTCTGACATGTGACGGCAGCCGTGAGACTCTCTTACATGGTGGATCCTGCAAACTGAGAATGTAGCCGCTCCCACTCAAAGAGGCCAGAGTGTCTGTTAGTGGCTGTGTGGGCTAAAAATGAAACTGTGCCCTTAGAACGGAACGCAGCACATCACTATGACTTCTGTTCTGACAGAAACACACTGCTGGACAACACCTTAAATTGAGACCACATGTTTGGTTTCCAAGCACCGAAAGATTTGTGTTTGTTTAACATACAGTACATGCAACATGTAAACCCTAGGAGCTGTAAGAATAAATGTATAGAAAAAAATACAGTAGTATACTTTTTTTTACTTGACGATCAGCCCCCAAAGACACACTAAGTTTCACAAAATATCTTAAAACTACAAAGTAACGAGTTTTTAAATTAAACATGTATTGTGCAAATTACACATAGCCAGGCCCCAAACATGAATTTTGAAGTTGTTAAATAAGAAAGACTGTGGTAATTTATCAAGCATGTAAAACCCACATCCTTGTGGTAATTATGTTTAAAGGAACATTTATGCAACATGTAAACCCTAGGAGCTGTAAGAATAAATGTATAGAAAAAAATACAGTAGTATACTTTTTTTTACTTGACGATCAGCCCCCAAAGACACACTAAGTTTCACAAAATATCTTAAAACTACAAAGTAACGAGTTTTTAAATTAAACATGTATTGTGCAAATAACCAGGCCCCAAACATGAATTTTGAAGTTGTTAAATAAGAAAGACTGTGGTAATTTATCAAGCATGTAAAACCCACATCCTTGTGGTAATTATGTTTAAAGGAACATTTCACCCAAAAATGAAAATTTACTCACCCTCAGGCCATCCAAGATGTACATGAGTTTGTTTCTTCATCAGATTTGGAGAAATGTAGCATTATATCACTTGCTCATCAATGGATCCTCTGCAGTGAATGGGTGCCGAATGAATGAGAGTCCAAACAGCTGATAAAAACATCACAATAATCCACAAGTAACCCACACCTCTCCAATAAATTAACATCTTGTGAAGTGAAAAGCTGTGTGTTTGTAAGAAACAAATCCATCATTAAGACATTTTATACTTCAATCCGTTTCTTCTGTCTAAACTACAACTCCATAATCCATAATAATGCTTCCTTCAGCAAAAAGTCCATCTCCTCTTGTATTTATATTCATATTTCATTCAGACTAGAGAACTTTTAACTGCGGAAAGCAATACTATGGATAGAGGACAATTTGGAAATGCATCTTTGCATACAGTCTGTGTGACACATTTCTTGATTAGCATGGTATGTGTGTACTGTACATACGCAGCCAGATTTTTTTAAACCTCATGTACTCTGTACGCTCAGCACATATGTGTGCCTTAAGTATTAAAGCCCTAAATATACTTCAGTTTTGATGCAAACACTTAACACAAGCAAACTGAACAAGGAGCTTTTGAAAGTATACTCCACAAACTAAAGTATACACGGTTAGAAAAATTGGGTTACACACATAGGCTACAGATTTCACCATACTATACTAATGGCAAAATGTATGTCTCATGCACTTTATAAATACCCTAGTGTACACATGAAAAGGAAATATACTTTGAGCTTAATTAGTTTGTCCACAAGGAAACTGAAGAGGTGAAAAGGCATCGAAGACACTTTTATAAGTGTTCTTGGTTAAAATCAGTAAGGTGTGGGGAGGGATGATGTGTGGAAAGGTGAATCATTGTCTGGCTGTCTGAGATTTCGATATGAAGAGTGTACTGTGAGTGTACTGTACTGTATATTAGCACCTGTTGCTTGCTTTTGGCATCTGCTTTTGGACCTGGAAATGGTGACGCTTGACGTCATACTTAACAAGTGGATGGAGTATTGAAAGATGCTCAGCTGTACTGTATGTATACACATATATATATATATATATATATATATATATATGTGTGTGTGTGTGTGTATATACTTTGCACTATACTGTGCCATTGTTTACTCAAGTCAAAAGAGCCATTTTAAGTTGGCTATAGGAAACCCATCACATCAAGTACCAGTACTTCTCCCCTCTATAAGTCACATGATTCCAGGTATCATTCATGCCCCATGATAAATGGTTATTGTGTCTAGTAATTTGGTTATTGCTGTACGTTTAGTCTTGAAAATGGGACAAATACTTGTAAAGATTGATGTAATGATCTCAAATCAGTCTTTGTCTTTTGCAGTTCTCCTGTTGAGGAGCAGCAGCAACACAATTCTGTAGAATGACAATGGTGAGAAAAGATACAGTTTACCTGTTTATCCCATAAAGCATCTTCATTTTGGATCATCTGTACTGTAATACTTGTGTCCTGATGCTGAATACTATAAAAGCATGCCTTAACTATTAGTAATGTCAATATGTGGTATGTCTCTGTGACCACAAGTGCCACACCTATTCAGTGCATATGGTGCAGTTTAACAGATCAATTCTGGGTAATGGAGTTTCCTGGTATCTGACACACTTTCTTCTCTCTTTCTGTTGTAGATGTTTACAGTGGTGTGGGAGGATGAGCTGATGTGTGCACACTAATGAAGACTCTGACTTGCTTCTGTGATTAATTATTTCAACAAAATCTAAGAAATTTTGGATTGGTTCCCATTTTGCTTCAAAGTAGCAACACCATATCAGTGAGCTAAAAAGAGACTTTTTAGTTTTATATTGTTGCATGTATTTCAGATGTCACTGTAGTTTATTCCTAAAATCCCTTGTTGTAATTGAGTGTTTCCAATAAAAGAACAAACTCACTATATTTTTGAAATGATATATAATAGTGTAAATGATAAAGGATATATTGTGCCGTTTTTGATTTTCTCATTGGATATAATGCTGCAGTGAACATGAATCTTATTCTATGTTAAAATTAAACAGAGATGTTTTCAAAAGGCCTGAGGTCTGCATCATATGCGGTCATCATTGGTCTGTTTCTGATAAACCAGCAGGATGGTTGAATTAATAGACGAAACAGTGGCATGGACAGGTTTAAATATGTCATATGTGACCCTGGACCACAAAACCAGTCTTAAGTCGCTGGGGTATATTTGTAGCAATAGCCAAAAATACATTGTATGGGTCAAAATTATTGATTTTTCTTTTATGCCAAAAATCATTAGGATATTAAGTAAAGATCATGTTCCATGAAGATATTTTATAAATGTCCTACTGTAAATATATTAAAACTTTATTTTTGATTAGTAATATGCATTGCTAAGAACTTCATTTGGACAACTTTAAAGGCAATTTTCTCAATATTTAGATTTTTTTGCACCCTCAGATTCCAGATTTTCAAATAGTTGCATCTCGGCCAAATATTGTCCAATCCTAACAAACCATACATCAACGGAAAGCTTATGATGTATAAATCTCAATTTTGGAAAATTGACACTTAAGACTGGTTTTTGTGGTCCAGGGTCACATATGTGGTCTTATCTGCCCAATCAAAGGTTTTAAATAGATTTTTGAACAAGCTTTTACTTTTACTTTCATTT
Organism: Sinocyclocheilus rhinocerous; assembly: GCF_001515625.1. Lineage (NCBI taxonomy): Eukaryota > Metazoa > Chordata > Actinopteri > Cypriniformes > Cyprinidae > Sinocyclocheilus > Sinocyclocheilus rhinocerous. The sequence goes on along the minus strand of NW_015635053.1, from coordinate 164,734 downwards.
ACTAAGAACACTGGTGACAATATGCACCATTAGTCATAGACTACTAATAGTGTGATATTCAACTTTCGCTGATATTGTGGAATTTAAGATATGCTCTAAACTATCACTCTGTCTCTTGATTAACAATGGTGACAAATTAGCTCTGGTCATAAGGTTTAATACAGAATCACTACGCAAAATTATTTTCCCTATGACACACATCTGTGAAAGATTAAATATGACTGAACGATTAAAAATTAATTTGTTGTATTGACAACAGATAATTTATTAAGTTCTATAAAATATATGAAGTACAGAACAAAAAAAACTTCCCTTTGGCACATACATCAATTAGAGCCTTACAAAAATTATATATGTAAATATTTAATATGACAACAACAATTAAGTCAAGTCAAGCTGTTCTCCTCTGATCAAATGAACCAAAATGGTGTGTTTAGAATACATTGCATGGTGACGGAATCGAAGCTGACCGCGGGGGCTGTGCAGAGGACTTGGCTGGTTCTCGTGGTCACTGAGGGTCTGTGTCGATGGCAATCATGTCGATGAGGACTTCTCAGGGGCTTGTCTAGTTGTCACAGTCTCCACTGACATTCAGGGCTGTTTCTTAAACTGACATAGTATGTATGCCTTCCGAACAATGCTAGGAAGTTTTAAGAGTTAAGGTGGCAAGTAGGAAAATGATCATTCCAGGGACTAATCAGGAAAAGGATCTACCACCCAAAGTTGATTTTGATATTCTAGGTTTTATCAGTTGGCCAGAATTTTGAGACTGCAATATATGTGAAGTACTATAATGCGATAAGAGATCGCTCCATTACTTATAAGAGCTTTGTAAATAATCAGCAGGATTTTAAAATATATGCAATGGTTTTATAGTGAGCCAATGCTGTGTTAACAGAACCAGGCTAATATGATCATACTTCCTGGTTGTAGTAAGAACTCTAGCTGCTGCATTTTGGAGCAGCTGGAGTTTATTAAGTGTGCAAGGTGACCACCCAGTAAAGCATTAGAGTAATCTAGCCCTAAGGTCATGAACGCATGAATTAACTTTTCTGCATTTGACATTGAGACATTGGTGTTGTCATAATTTAGATACATTTTTAAGGTGGAAAATGTGGTTTTACAAATGCTAGAGATGTGGCTTTCAAATGAAAGATTGCACGAAATAGCACACCCAGATTCCTAACTGATGGCGAACACTTGACAGAGCAGCCATCGAGTGTTAGGTGAACCTTCTGCACAGTTCTGAATGCTCTGGACTAGGTTTTCATTAAGGCTATCTTAATATTTTGGTGCATTGAGCTTTTCTTCTACTCTGACGAGTCACTCAGTCCCTGCCGCTGAAAAACATGAGGCTGCTACCAGCACACTTTACTTTTGGGATGGTACTCTGCAGGTGATGAGCAGAGCTGGTTTCCTTCAAACATGATGCTTGGAATTGAGGTTCATCAGACCAGATAATCTCGTTTCTCACAGTCTGAGGGTCCTTTAGGTGCTTTTTTGCAAATTCCAAGTGGGTTTTCTTGTGTCTTCACTGAGGAGAGGATTGAGTTTGGCCACACCGCCATAAAGCCCAGATCGGTGGAGTGTTGCAGTGATGTTTCTAGATTATTGTGAAGATCAGATGCATTTTAAAGAATTGCTAAAAGCTTCATTGGCCAAAAAAAAACCATTGAGAACCTGTGGTCAGTCCTCAAAAGGCGAGTGGACAAGCAGAAGCCCACAAATTGTGATCAACTCCGAGAACTAAGGCGAGAATGGATCGCCATCTGTCAGGATTTGGCCCAGAAGCTAATATCCAGCACGCCAGAGCGAACTGCAGAGGTTATGAAAAACAAGGGTCAAGACTGTAAATATTGACTCATTATATTTTTTGCCAATAAAAGCCTTTAAACTTATGATATGATTATCATTATTTTTCAGTATACCATAGAAACATGTGGTAAAATAAACCACAAATACTGAAGCAGCAAACTTTTCAAAACAAAATGTATGTCACTGCCAAAACTTTTGGTCATGACTGTACAAGGCCCTTCTCCATCAGTTGCTCAGTTTGGCCAGGAGGCCAGCGCTAGGAAGAGTCCTGGTTGTTTCAGACTTCTTCCATTAAGGGTAACAGAGACTACATGCTTCTGTGAACCTTCAATGCAGCAGAAATGCTTCTGTGAACCTTCAATGCAGCAGAAAT
>NW_015635053.1:154970-160185 GCF_001515625.1 Sinocyclocheilus rhinocerous | reverse complement strand
GATCATTACATTGAAATTTTGGATCTGTGGCCAGGCAACTCCCCGGATCTCAATCCCATTGAGAACCTGTGGTCAGTCCTCAAAAGGCGAGTGGACAAGCAGAAGCCCACAAATTGTGATCAACTCCGAGAACTAAGGCGAGAATGGATCGCCATCTGTCAGGATTTGGCCCAGAAGCTAATATCCAGCACGCCAGAGCGAACTGCAGAGGTTATGAAAAACAAGGGTCAAGACTGTAAATATTGACTCATTATATTTTTTGCCAATAAAAGCCTTTAAACTTATGATATGATTATCATTATTTTTCAGTATACCATAGAAACATGTGGTAAAATAAACCACAAATACTGAAGCAGCAAACTTTTCAAAACAAAATGTATGTCACTGCCAAAACTTTTGGTCATGACTGTACAAGGCCCTTCTCCATCAGTTGCTCAGTTTGGCCAGGAGGCCAGCGCTAGGAAGAGTCCTGGTTGTTTCAGACTTCTTCCATTAAGGGTAACAGAGACTACATGCTTCTGTGAACCTTCAATGCAGCAGAAATGCTTCTGTGAACCTTCAATGCAGCAGAAATTGTTCTGTACCCTTCCCCAGATCTGTGCCTTGATACAATCCTGTCTCTGAGGTCTACAGACAATTCCTTGGACTTCATGGCTTGGTTTGTGCTCTGACATGCACCGTTAACTATGGGACCTTATATAGACAGGTGTGTGCCTTTCCAAATCATGTCCAATCAACTGAATTTACCACAGGTGGACTCCAATCAAGTTGTAGAAACTTCTCAAGGATGATCAGTGGTTTCACCTGAGCTCAACTTTGAGTGTCATGGAAAAGGCTGTGAATGTACATGTGATTTTTATTTTTTTTTTAATTTGCAAAGATTTCAAACAAACTTCTTTCACGTTGTCATTATGGGGTATTGTTTGTGGAATTTTGAGGAAAATAATAAATGTAATCCATTTTGGAATAAGGCTGTAACATAACAAAATGCGGAAAAAGTGAAGTGTGAATACTTTCCGGATGCACAGTGTGTATGTGTGTGTGTGTGTGTGTGTGTATGTATGTATGTATGTGTGTGTATATATATATATATATATATATAGTCCCACATAAAAGCTTATAAAGCATAGCTGCTCTAAAAAGCGGGAAATACATATATATATATATATATATATATATACTATATTGTACTATAATATAAAAACATATTATGTAAGTCTTCATACTGTTAATATTTTTCACCTGACACACTTTCTGTGTTCTGCAATATTTAGCAGTAGCATACAAATGTAATGTAATGTTGTCATGGCGTGTACGCATCATCAGTTGTGAGACATTTTGCCGAGATCTCACGAGAGGTCACGGAAACCTTTCCAATGTAAGTTAAATATTAATAATAATTACATATTGCAAATAATTTATTAGTAAAACAAAGTACTGCATGTTTTATTGGTGCAAAGATGAGTTTATTTACTCTGTGCAAAATTTGCAACTGCTTTTTATCACTTAATTAGAAGCACCACACATTAAATTGTGTCATCTGTTATAGCGACTGCTGAACAGACATTTAAAAGCATTTCAAAATGCAAAGTACTGAAAATAAAAATAAAGCTCTGTAACATTTGCATTTTTACAACACTGTAAGTTTGTCTCATCAAGTATTCAAAAGTCCGACACACACTTGTGGTCTTCATGCTCACTTGAACTTATGTGCCAAACACAGGAAACAAATCATATAAGTGGTCAAGTGCAAAGACCGCAAGTGTGGGTATTTGGACAGGGCATGTGTATATTCTATTTTTGCAAATGTCCCTTTAGGGGCTCCGTAGCTAGCAGACGGTCAGTTTAGCCAGTCTGTCTGCTTCCTGACTTGGGCCCCAGTTAGTCAAATATCAACTCTAAGACGATGTGCCATAATTCTTGAGAGAAGAGCGGCAGGAAAGATAAAGAGGTCTGCCCCAAGCATTCGTCCAATTGTCTATGAAGCCTATGTTATTCTGCGGGCACCACTTAGACATCCAGCCATTGAGTGATGACAGTCTGCTATGTATCTCTTCACCAGAGCATGACACAACAGTGTCTAACATCGTACTTGCAAGTTCACACACCTGTTATTTTTAGGTTAAGTCTGACATCGTAAGCACCAATGTTAATAACAATCGTAAAGTATTTATGTTTAGCATTAGCCAGCACTTTTAAATCTGCTTTGTCTCTATTTTCACATTCCGTACAATAGACTCTACCAATAACTAGGGCACTTGCAATAATAATAATTATTTACATGTAAGTTAGTTCTTATGTACTAAGTCCTATTTAGTCTAATGAACTAGGTGTTGTTGGTTGACATTTCATTAACCACTAGTCTGCAACCACAAAAAAACTCCAAAGAGTTAAAAATGTGTCAGTGTGCTGACATAATGAAAAAAAAAAGACAGATGCAAAAATGTTGCAAAGAACAACAGCACACTGCAAACTAATGGGGTTTTCATATATCAACCTTTTAAATGTGTAACTATTCTTGACATCACTTCTGTGCTGTTTTTTGAGAAAATGGTTTGCATTTGTTGCAGCCCACCTTTAGCATGATTGTTAAAGCCTCTGCTCACAGGATGTTGGTTCACCCACACGTCAGATCGGGAGGCTGGTCTCATTGAGGCTTAAAAAGAAAAAATGAATTCCCACCTTTAACTGTTGAAAACTGTGAGATATAACAACTTCTGTCCGATTTATTTTTGGTGTCAAACTGAAGGCATTTTTTTTTTATTTGTGCAAATGTGATTAAAATGCACTGTAGAGAGAGGCAAAAGCCTTCTTCAGCTGCAGTACACTTCAGTCCATCATTGATATTTTAAAAATATGTGAAAAAATATATATCTCTGTGAGCACAAGTATCATAATTAATAATCTTTCCTCAAGACATTTCCTTCTATCTATTGCTGATCTGCACACATTTTAGGTTCCTCTGGTTCAAACTGAAAGTTTCATAATTTCACATAATTTCTTGTGTGTTTTTTTGCTGCAGTTTCGAATGCCTGTCATAATCCAACAGGGCTACTGACTCAACAAGATTGGAGGAACAAAGAAGTTCACATAAAACTCTGCATTCATCAACATTTTCTGAAACAAAGATGCATTGAACCACACCCACAACCCTTCAAACAGAAACTAGAACAATAACTAAATTTGGCAAGTATGCATGCATGCCGATAAAAATAAAATCTACAACACATTGTAACATTATTTTGTTACATAATAATTCTTAACTTCTCACACACACAGACACAGCGCTGTATATTTATTCAGTTTTATAGGTTAAATTGAAATAGACACGAGATCATAATTTCCTGTCAGGTTTTCATTATAGGTGGTTATAACAGGAAGTTTTCTTACTCATGCAAGGTCTTTCTTCGCTGCCGGCTCTGCTTTGACTGCAACTGCAAATGGAAAGGTTTAAAATCTTCCTTTTGACAGGTAGGATGTCGTATTTGGTATTTAAATTATTAATACAACGGAAACCAGAAAACCTAAAACTACTATCACTATAATGCCTTTTCACAATGAGATCTCTGAACATTTGTGTTAATTTATAGTGGCCGTAAGTGTGCAATTAACATCTCAAGACAGCACTACTGGTGAGAATCATATTTTTATACTGGCTTTTGGTATCACTGTAGCTGAAAGCAGCCTGTCATGGTTAAATCATAATGTGTTATATTGTGAAATACAGACATTTAAAAAAAAACACACATCTAATTTCAGAAAACAGTTCATTGAATTTTGCATGTTAATAAGCTTAATGCTTATTTAAGAACTTCAACATTGTATTTTTTTTTTTATTATTTAAGATTGAGTTTTAGTGCTGTTTATTTCCTGTGTTTAAATGTCTCTTGGTGTTTCCATTGAAATCATAAATAAAACTTGCATAAATATAATTGTGTAAGTGTTTTAATTACTTTTATAAAGGTATTTTTTTGTACAATTATAAAGGCATAATACAGTCAAAAATGTCTAGTTCTGTTAAATTGTTCTTTATCTTTGCAGAACTGCCTCAGCCAAAATTGTCAGTAGAGTCTCAATGGAATATATTTTACCCAACTGAGAAAGTGACTCTGAAGTGTTCAGTCGATGAAGATTCGAATAAATGGGGCAATGAATGGTTTAGAAACGGAGCTCAGCTTCTCAAGGATGAGGACATTTCCTTTCCTGGAAACACTCTCTCCATCAGCTCAGCGAAAGCGGGTCATTCAGGACAGTTCACCTGCAGACGAAGACATCTGACGAGAACATCAGTGACTACTAGACAAACTGAAGCTGTTCTACTTCATGTTAATGGCAAGTAAAACTGCTTTTGAAAATATGATATTCTATGATCAATACATATGAAAGAAATGGTGACAGACACCTTAAAGTTCAGTGTAATGAAGAAGTTTAGATTTTAAAATGTGTACAGTAAAGTGTTAGGGGCACAACCTAACACTTTTTGACTTTCTCAATTTGTGTAAATCCACAGGGGGTTCAGAGTATATTTCTTATCCACAGTAATTTCCCACGTGTCTAGTACAAATATGTCGCTTTGTTTCATAATTACAGTGTATACGTTTTTCTTTATTTACCCTCAAAAAATGGAAGTGAAATGTGACAACATGCCCGTAGGTGGCAGTGTTAGTATGCCTGATGGGTTTTTTTGTTTTTGTTTTTTTGTTAAATAAGTTTTTTATTCAGTCATCGAATAACCCTTACAATAATCACAAGTTCCAGGATAAATTTTCTTATATATTTTTTTACGAATTAAAAAATAAACTGATTTTGGAGTTTGACAATGAACACATTGCAACCATCCACATAAACGAGCCAAAATGCTTTACATAACTTGACATTAATTTCTGAACATTAAATATTGACTGTCAGTCTTTATTCACCTGCTTCTTGTGGTTTCTCATTAAGATTAAAGAGGTCATATGATGCGATTTCAATTTTTCCTTTCTCTTTGGAGTGTTACAAGCTCTTGGTGCATAAAGAAGATCTGTAAAGTTGCAAAGACTAAAGTCTCAAATCTTTATAAAAGTTAATCTAAACCTATCTAAAACAACTCGTTCTAACATGCCCCCACATGTCTACATCACGATGTAGGAAGATTTGCATAACGCCGCCCAAACGTTCACGCAAAGAAAGAAGCCGTAACTTTTATTCTCGCTGTAGTATTGTTGCCGCCGCC
>NW_015635053.1:150615-151441 GCF_001515625.1 Sinocyclocheilus rhinocerous | reverse complement strand
CTCGTTTATAATGGGTTTTCATGTTTTTGAATCATCGCGCCGGCCGGACAGGGCATCATCACAATATGGTAAGGGGCGTAACATTTCCGTCACACGCTTGAGGTATTCGGCCAATCATAACGCACTGGATAGCTGGCTAATCAGAGCACACCTCGCTTTTCAGACCGATTAGTTTTGTAAAAATCGACGCGTTTCAAAAAGTTGGGGCATAGAGGAGAAACAATAATGTACAGTATGTGGAAAATAATGTGTTTTTTTAACCTTAAACTGCATAAACACATTTCATTACACCAAATACACAAAATAATGTTCTTTTTAGCAGCATCATATGACCCCTTTAATAAAAGTAAATAGTGTAAATTACATCGCTAATGTCATAGAATAGCATAGTTTAATAGTAACGCAGTGTTACATGTTCCCCATCTGCGCAACTGGATTTTAAAACCGGTTAGTGTCTTCTGCTAGTTAACGAAGCATTATCTAAACTGCTAAATAACAGACTGGAGATTAAAATAATAGCAGATTTGTCTCATTTTAAATTAACACTAAAAACTGAGATGAAAAAACGAGACAAAACCAATAAAACCCATTACAAATTAGGCATTTGTTGCGTCCAGTGGCTTATACTCTCTATAATGACTTATACTCTCTTTTTACGCGTTGCGTTGCGTATCGAGCCGCGTAAACATAAAACCATGTCTGCATTTGTGATCGGAGAAACAACAAGCACTTCTCAAACTGCTCAAAACTCGCGTTTGAATCGTCAGTGGCAAATTATTTAAATATAAAAAACGTACTTGCAGTCTGTGAGTCAGAACAGCCGGCA
>NW_015635053.1:145442-150260 GCF_001515625.1 Sinocyclocheilus rhinocerous | reverse complement strand
GAGTATGGGTCACCATACTTGGCCACATGTCACGTCACTTTTCACTTTTTCACTTTTCACTTTTCAATATTACAGCGAGAATAAAAGTTACTCCTTCTTTCTTTGTGTGAACATTTGGGCGGTGTTATGCAGATCTTCCCACATAGTGATGTAGGTATGTGGGGGCGTGTTAGAACGAGCTGTTTTAGGTAGGTGTGGTTGACTCTTAACTTTTATAAAGAATATCTCTTTGGATTTGAGACTTTAGTCTTTGCAACTTTACAGATCTTCTTTATGCACCAAGAGCTTGTAACACTCCAAAGAGAAAGGAAAAATTGAAATCGCATCATATGATCCCTTTAAGCCATAAATGTACTTTTACTTTTACTTATATTGCTACAGTATGTGCTTTCCATATTCTCAAAAAAAAAATGTAGGCCTATATTGAAGGTTTATGATTTTTAATAAAATGTCCATCCATTTGGATTACAGTTTTTACAAACTAGCAAACTTAATGTGATGCATATTTTTTAATCGCACATAAATGAAATAAGAATGAGATTTATGAAATAATACTAACACAAACCAAATGTGTTTTAAACACAGAATAACCAGGTTTATATACAGTATGTATCACCAATAAATCCTATTTATTACATGTAAACCATTCAATAAAGCATATATATTTTAACTAAATGAATCCTGCTTGTTCCAAGGGTAGCCATATTTGAACCATTATACTATTTTTTCACAATTAACATATTTGTGCTAATTTTAATAAATACATTTTAAAACATGATTATGTAAAACAATCACATAGATGCAAATAGTTACTAAAGTATGTCATGAATGAAGTTCTTTAGTGTGGACTGGTTTAGCTTCTTTTTTGTTTGTAATTATAGCATGGAAATTGTCAGTGTTTGCAGCTTTCTGGCTATGTTGAATTCAGTTCATTTAGCACAAGATCTAGAACAACAAGCACAAGCAACTCAAAGACAGTTATTGTTTGAAGGTGGTCAGCTGTTTCTAATTTTACCTCTGTTGCTCCTAGACATAACCCCAAAAGCAGTCATTACAAAACATGAGTGGTTTGAGTTGTTCTACACTGAGGAACGAGTCCAGCTTCATTGTAATATGCCAGGAGTTGGTTGGGAATACCACTGGCATAAAGACTCAAATCCTCGGATCACAAATCCAGAATTGACCATCGACTCAGTATCTGTCACTGACACTGGTGACTATCACTGCAAAGTACAGAGAGGAGACTTCTCAGTGGACAGTGAGACTCTACGAGTGCGAGCTGAAGGTAAGTTGTGTCCATATAAACTACATCTGGTGGCCATTTCATTTAGGATATAACCATGGCAGTGCACTAAACAAGTTTAAAATGCTAAGTTGATATGTTAAAGAAACCCACCCAAAATAATATGGAAATTATGTTATCATTTCACACTCATGTCATGTTGTTTCTGACATGTATGACTTTCCTCTTCTGTGGAACACAAAAGATATTTTGATATCAGTAAAAAATTTACTCATTTTTGTCCATACAGTCTTTATAGTCCATATAGTCTTTGGGGTCTAATGTAGTTTTGAACCCCAATGACTTCATTAAAGGTAGGGTAGGCAATTTCGGAGAGGCTAGCAATAACAAGCTAGCTTTGAAAGCATAAAATCCCACCCCCCTTGCATAATCACTCTCTAATGCCACGCCTCCTCCAAAACACACATGATCGCACTCAGGCAGACCAGAGTCTAACCTGCAACACAATGAGAGACGGCGTTGGTGGAGCGTTGAATGCAATGCTGTCAGATTATCTCATGTCTCATTTATCTGTGAGAAAACAATACAGTACAAAGTGCATAATATTGCAATAATAGCGCCTTACATTCTCGCTCAGTCTGCAATAGCTTAATGGAACGCGCTGATGACGTATCATGTCTGCGTGAACAGAGTGCGCGGAGGTATGCAAATAATAAACACAGACGATATAAATATACTGCTCAAAAAAATTCAAGGAACACTTTGAAAACACATCAGATCTCAATATGCCACGCCTCCTCCAAAACACACATGATCGCACTCAGGCAGACCAGAGTCTAACCTGCAACACAATGAGAGACGGCGTTGGTGGAGCGTTGAATGCAATGCTGTCAGATTATCTCATGTCTCATTTATCTGTGAGAAAACAATACAGTACAAAGTGCATAATATTGCAATAATAGCGCCTTACATTCTCGCTCAGTCTGCAATAGCTTAATGGAACGCGCTGATGACGTATCATGTCTGCGTGAACAGAGTGCGCGGAGGTATGCAAATAATAAACACAGACGATATAAATATACTGCTCAAAAAAATTCAAGGAACACTTTGAAAACACATCAGATCTCAATGGGGAAAAATATCATGCTGGATATCTATACTGATATGGATTGGGTCATGTGTTAGGAACGAAAGAATGCCACATCGTTTGATGGAAATGAAAATTATCAACCCACAGAGGGCTGAATTCAAAGACACCCCAAAAATCAAAGTGAAAAAACGATGCAGCAGGCTAGTCCATTTTGCTGAAATTTCATAGCAGCAACTCAAAATGGTACTCAGTAGTTTGTATGGCCCCCACGTGCTTGTATGCATGCCTGACAATGTCGGGGCATGCTCCTAATGAGACGATGGATGGTGTCCTGGGGTATTTCTTCCCAGATCTGGATCAGGGCATTACTGAGCTCCTGGACAGTCTGAGGTGCAACCTGGCGGCGTCGGATGGACCGAAACATAATGTCCCAGAGGTGTTCTATTGGATTTAGGTCAGGGGAGCGTGGGGGCCATTCAATGGTATCAACTCCTTCATCCTCCAGGAACTGCCTGCATACTCTCGCCACATGAGGCCGGGCATTGTCGTGCACCAGGAGGAACCCAGGACCCACTGCACCAGTGTAGGGTTTGACAATGGGTCCAAGGATTTCATCCTAATATCTAACGGCAGTCAGGGTGCCATTGTCTAGCCCAGGGGTAGGCAAGTTTGGTCCTAGAGAGCCACAGTCAGGACTGCGGCTCTCTAGGACCGAACTTGCCTACCCCTGGTCTAGCCTGTAGAGGTCTGTGCGTCCCTCCATTGATATGCCTCCCCTAACCATCACTGACCCACCACCAAACCGGTCATGCTGAACGATGTTACAGGCAGCATAACATTCTCCACGGCTTATCCAGACCCTTTCACGTCTGTCACGTGTGCTCAGGGTGAACCTGCTCTCATCTGTGAAAGCAGAGGGCGCCAGTGGCGGACCTGCCAATTCTGGTGTTCAATGGCAAATGCCAATCGAGCTCCACGGTGCCGGGCAGTGAGCACAGGGCCCACTAGAGGACATCTGGCTCTCAGGCCACCCTCATGAAGTCTGTTTCTGATTATTTGGTCAGAGACATTCACACCAGTGGCCTGCTGGAGGTCATTTTGTAGGGCTCTGGCAGTCCTTGCACAAAGGAGCAGATACTGGTCCTGCTGATGGGTTAAGGACCTTCTACTGCCCTGTCCAGCGCTCCTAGAGTAACTGCCTCTCTCCTGAAATCTCCTCACGCTCTTGACTGTGCTAGGAAACACAGCAAACCTTCTGGCAGTGGCATGTATTGATGTGCCATCCTGGAGGAGTTGGGCCTGCCTGTGCAACCTCTGTAGGGTCCAGGTATCGCCTCATGCCACCAGTAGTGACACTGACCCTAGCCAAATGCAAAACTAGTGAAAAACAGTCAGAGAAAAATGTCAGTGGCCTCCACCTGTGAAACCATTCCTGTTTTGGGGGTCGTCTCATTGTTGCCCATCTAGTGCACCTTCTGTTAATTTCATTAACACCAAAGCAGCTGAAACTGATTAACAACCCCCTCTGCTACTTAACTGACCAGGGCTGCATTTCCCAAAAGCATCGTTAGCTTAAGTACATCGTAGACCCATTAAAACCAATTGAGCTACGATCAACTTACGTTAACAATGCTTTTGGGAAACGCAGCCCAGGAGTTTAATTGACTTGATGCTATCCTTTAATTTTTTGTGTACATATAAATACATTTAGCCCACTTAACTTAGTGATTGTTATTGGGATGTGAAGAGAATTTCAACCAGCATTAAAAAAAAAAGTTTTTCAACCAAATCACTTACCCTGCATGCCTTTAATGCTCCACAGAAGAAAGTAAGTCATACAGGTTTGGAACGACATGAGGATGAGTAAATGATGAAAGAATCACTTTAAAAGTGTAGTTTGAATAGTTACTAAAACTGGTAAAAGTAAAAGCATTAAGGGTACTGATTCAAAGGCCCACTATGAAATATATTTTATTTAAAAATGATAAAGTAACATATTACTTTGCTCTTAGCTCGTCCACCTGCATTCCTGAGTCTGGAGACTGAACTGAGCGACATTATGACTGGTGATATGACTCTGAGGTGTAACGTCTCAGACGGCAGACAGTGGAACTACACCTGGTTCATGAACGGACAGCAGCTCAATGGATCCTCGGATGTACTCAAAGTGACAGGAAATGAAGAAACAATCAAAAGTGAATTCAAGTGCAAGGGAATTAACACAGTGAGACCGCTGTACTCCACTCTGAGTGACGGCTTCATAGCCAATAATATTAGTGAGTCATGGGAATATTTATTATTAAACCTGTTTCATACATAAGTGAATAAATTGTGCATTAGAACAATGTCAGGCCATCTTCATGATCTTCAAGATTTAGATTAAAAACAAGAAATAACATTTTTAGTTTTTGAGTTATATTGTCAGTGAGATAATATATTCTGTAAACATGACAGACAAAATAGACAAAATAAACTTATTTTATAT
>NW_015635053.1:142875-145373 GCF_001515625.1 Sinocyclocheilus rhinocerous | reverse complement strand
TTATTATTATTTTATTTTATTTTTTTTAATTGTAAAACTGTCATATTTACTGCCACTATTGATCTATTTAATGCAAATCTTACAGAACCCAAATGTTAAAGGTGGGGTAAGTGATTTCTGGTAGCCAATGTTGATATTTCAAATCACCAAAACAAACACGCCCCTACCCCAAAAAGGGTCTGTCCTGTGCACTGAGTGCTCTCTCCTCCGCATCATGAGTAGACACGCCCCTTACTGCTGATTGGCTAGACATTTGTTTTGGTACTCGGCCCGTTTTCTAAAGCATTTTTGAAAAAATACATACCCCACCTTTAAATCAGTCATGTAACTAAAAGCACAATGACACATAAGAGGACAGTCCTATAGAGTTATGGGTAAGGGTCAAGCCTCACCCATGCTGGATTTCGTGTCACATCACACATTAAATGGTTAAAAAGATCTGTGCACTGTATTAGACATCAGGGTTAATTGATTGTTGTGATTGCCTAACATGACTACATTTTTCACTTAGCATTAGCTTGTGTGTTTTGAATTACAGTAAACTGTATGTAAAATGTAACACTGTATAAACACTTTATAAATATTTCTTACAAAAAATGTTCATTTCTTATCATCAGAGGTCAAAGAAACAGCACCAGAGGACTTGTTTTTCTCAATGACAGACTCCAAGAACCGTAAGTTTTACACTGTGCGTGTGCATGTGAGTGCGTGTAAAATTTCTCTGCATTTACATTTCTATGGGTTTTTGATTACTCTGCAGAAACTGCTTCACCCATGAAGGAGTACATGGACAACAGACCAACAGAGCTGGAGGGTATGTGCTTTTACTGACAGTTACAATCAAAGCAGTTCGCTATTTCGCAAACCTTATTCTTTGTAATAATATTATGTGACTCAACAAGTGAACTCTGGCATTTTTAATAAGTTTGCTTCTTTTACAAGCCAAAAGTATGATTTTGTATATTTAAACTGCTGTGAAATAATCACCACACTCTCTCTGTTATCATTCAGGATGTCAGGAAAAAGAAGAACTGATCACTGGTCGTGCTTCAGCCGTTCATGAGGATGGTGTGATTAAAGGTAAGAGACCTTAGAAATCAGACATTTTGCTGTATTGTAAAACTGTATAAAACAAAACAACAACAAAAATCCTTTGATGGTGAAATGTCTGTATTTTGAATTTTGTACTTCATTGTGTTGTGTTTTAGGGTTAACAGAAATGTCTCTTTTTTTGTACATAAAATGCAGGATTATGATAAAGTTTCAGAGCTACAAGTCTACTGCACAATCTAAAAAAAATTGATTATGACAAATGACTCTCACAATTTTTCTGTTAAAGATGAAGAAACACCGGCGTCAGAAGCCAATGGCCTGACATCATTTAAAGGTAAAGTTAAATTCAGTGTTATTGTAGTATCATTGAGAAACTATTATAGTAATTTTCATTATTATATTTTCTGTTTTCATTAAAATTTTTGTTAAAGTTTTATTAATTTTATCTGTGTTTTTGTCTTTTTATTATTGTTATTGTTATAATTATTATTTTATTGTATTGTGTATATATATATATATGTGTGTGTGTACAGTGCGAAATCTCAAAACATGACTACTCACTACTAATTATTACAGTATGAGCTTAACATACTGTAATGTTATGAGATAAACAATTTCAAGTGTGATAGACCCAAGAAACCAGATTTTGAGTTTGCTGTCATATTTCTGCCTCTCCAGGACTCTGAACCGTTTTGCCAGCAATCACCGTCATGATGGAGTTTCTGTATTTGCACTGAGGCACAGCTAAATGACATATGCTTATTTTAAAATGACTGCATATAGCACGGCACTTTGTGCAGTAGCAGCTGCACATTTGTGCCCTTTTAAAAGATATATAAAAAAAGGTTTATAAAAATGTAGAACTGAACTGCAGTCTTGTGGAGACATACAGCCGTAAATAAAGACAGTGAATGTAGGGGGAGATGAATAACAGACAGCAAGAAATTACAATTATCAGAAGAAAAAATATATTTCTGTATATATCTGTACATACCCATAACATCTGATTCATATTGCAAATATTACAACACAACACCATAGAAAACAAAAACTATTGATTTGTAATGCATCTAGTGGATTATTTTGTTATTGTAATTTATTTGCATATTGAACAAAAGCTTTATTTTTTTTCCTCTGTATAAGTGGCATTTTATTTTTATTTTTTATTGAAGATCTTTTCTTAAAAGTATTTTAAGGCTTTAAGGTTTAAGGTAAGGTTTTTCAAGTGTGCTATTAGCTTCAAGTGTGCTATTAGCATACTTCTTTTAAACTAAAAATAGTAAAGTATACTTTTAGTCTACTTTTTATGTACTTCTCAGAAATGGGCTTTATGTACTTCTCAGAAATATACTTAAAATGACATTTAAGTATACTTGACTTATACTTATACTAAATATATTTTAGCTATAATTGTGCTCCTAGAATCCATGTTTTCATTGTTATAC
>NW_015635053.1:125180-142819 GCF_001515625.1 Sinocyclocheilus rhinocerous | reverse complement strand
CCCAAGAAACCAGATTTTGAGTTTGCTGTCATATTTCTGCCTCTCCAGGACTCTGAACCGTTTTGCCAGCAATCACCGTCATGATGGAGTTTCTGTATTTGCACTGAGGCACAGCTAAATGACATATGCTTATTTTAAAATGACTGCATATAGCACGGCACTTTGTGCAGTAGCAGCTGCACATTTGTGCCCTTTTAAAAGATATATAAAAAAAGGTTTATAAAAATGTAGAACTGAACTGCAGTCTTGTGGAGACATACAGCCGTAAATAAAGACAGTGAATGTAGGGGGAGATGAATAACAGACAGCAAGAAATTACAATTATCAGAAGAAAAAATATATTTCTGTATATATCTGTACATACCCATAACATCTGATTCATATTGCAAATATTACAACACAACACCATAGAAAACAAAAACTATTGATTTGTAATGCATCTAGTGGATTATTTTGTTATTGTAATTTATTTGCATATTGAACAAAAGCTTTATTTTTTTTCCTCTGTATAAGTGGCATTTTATTTTAATTTTTTATTGAAGATCTTTTCTTAAAAGTATTTTAAGGTTTTAAGGTTTAAGGTAAGGTTTTTCAAGTGTGCTATTAGTATACTTCTTTTAAACTAAAAATAGTAAAGTATACTTTTAGTCTACTTTTTATGTACTTCTCAGAAATGGGCTTTATGTACTTCTCAGAAATATACTTAAAATGACATTTAAGTATACTTGACTTATACTTATACTAAATATATTTTAGCTATAATTGTGCTCCTAGAATCCATGTTTTCATTGTTATAATTAAACATTTTAAAACAGTACCTGGAAGAACTAATACTATCACTAATACTAACATCTCTTCACATCTGCTAGGAGTAAGCACTGATAGTCTTATTTTTCTTTACAGCGCCATATAAATGCCTCATTCATTCTCATACGAGCAGTCAGTCTAATTACATCCTGCAACAACAAAAGAGTAGACATCGCCATCTAGCGGTGAAACACAGTCGCTTACTTTCTGTCATTTTATTCATTTCAATACTGACACGGACTAGTGATCAAAAAATGTCTTGTAGAAAACAGATTTTAATAGAGAAAGACTGGGTGTTTTGGCTGATCAGTCAATCATACACAAAGTCATGTCACAAGGATCTCAGCAGAGAGAAAAATTGATCTTGACAGATTTTATTCAGTTGTTGTGTTTCTATAGACCTGGTCTTTTGTCAGTACATTAGGTTATAGATCAGTCCATAAACTGATGCCCAGATACAGACTAAGACAGAGAAATTAAATTAAAACCAGACAAAAAGCTGCCATGTTTATGTGGTTTGTGAAAGTCGCTAGACCACAAGAACAAGACGCTGCCCACATAGGCTACACTTCTTAAAGGAACAGTTCACCCAAAAATGAAAGTTTGCTCAAAATGTACTCACTCTCAGGCCATCCAAGATGTAGATGAGTTTGTTTCTTCATCATAACGGATTAGGAGAAATGTATCATTACATCACTTGCTCACCAATGGATCCTCTGCAGTGAATGGGTGCCGTCAGAATGAGAGTCCAAACAGCTGAAAAAAACATCACAATAATCCAGAAGTGACTCTAGTCCACCAATTAATGTCTTGTGAAGCGATAAGCTGCATGATTGTAAGAAACAAATCCATGGAGTTTTAACGTCTAAACCGTCTTTTCTGGCCAATTTTAATTTTTGGGTGAACTGGTCCATTAAGCAACAAAGCAAGTAACTCCCATCGTTTGTCCCATCACAACCTTTTAATCTCCTTCGCAAGCATTTCATTAATCCATAATCATACATTAAGTCTCTTCCTATTAACACACAAATACAGCTACACTTCTGCTCTAGCTTTTGTACTTCTCAGTTTACTCTTGAAATTAATTAGAGTGGTTCTGTTACTATTATTAGATCCGGTATAATTGCTTGTGCTTTTCCTAATTTGTATGTTGCTCTCAATAAAAGTGACTATAAGTTACAGTAAATGTGTTAAATGTGTTCTCTATCCCTGCGTTCATCTCCTTTTCTTACATATTCTACCTCATTTCATTAATCTGATATAGCAAAGCTCAGCTATCCTCTGTGTGTGAGAGAGAGAGAGTGAGAAAGACAAAATGAGCAAGAGCGAACAGGAATAATGCTGGACAGGCCTCATAAATTGCCTCTATCCAATTAAAAGCGAGATCATACATTACTGTGCAGCAGCTCAGCCAATCAGGAGCCACTGCTGGTGAGTACAGCAGTAAAACATTGAAAGGCTGAGTGAGAAGAGGAAAGATCCTGCATCTATGTTCTCCTCTCCTTCTGCATCAGCTGATCTTCTCTGTGTCCGTTTAGTGTGAATGACACTGGACATCTTTCTCTAAAGGCACAGCAGGAGAGAACATTTTAGGCAATATAGTGTTTTTCTGAGGCTTTTGGCTTGACACCTCTATAAGTTTCTCTTCGGGACATTTGGCACGTATGGTAAGTGGCATTTTAAAATGTTCTGCCTGCATAAAACATCCAGGTTTTTTTATTTACTTGTCTATATGTCTATTTTGCCTTTTTATTAAATACTCAGAAATATGTTCTTATTACAAAATCTGCATAGGTGATTTGGTACTGAGACAGTGCAGATTGGACTGCTGTGTTTACCCAAAATCCAGCATTAGATCATACAGTATATTCCTTTATTACTACAGGTGCATCTCAATAAATTAGAATGTCGTGGAAAAGTTCACCAAGTTATTGAGTACATGTACAGTAAATGAGCATACTTTCCAGAAGGCCAACAATTCATTAAAAATGTTTTTTTTTATTGGTCTTATGGAGTATTCTAATTTGTTGAGATAGTGAGTTGGTGGGTTTTTGTTAAATGTGAGCCAAAATCATCACAATTAAAAGAACCAAAGACTTAAACTACTTCAGTCTGTGTGCATTGAATTTATTTAATACACGAGTTTCACAATTTGAGTTGAATTACTGAAATAAATGAACTTTTCCACGACATTCTAATTTATTGAGATGCACCTGTATACTGAAGGTGAACACAACGATTTTTTGTGATTCGTTTGAAGGATAACTAGGCAGAGTACAACTCTTTGAATGCTTAGTTTTGTAGCTGACAGTACTGGCAGTCATTTTTCCCTGCAGAAATGTTAAAATAGGTGAGGTTAAAGAGAGATTTTATGTGAGAGCAGAAGGATAATTATTGTATGTTTTCGTTATATTAATATAATATTAAACTACACTATGTAATGAATTATAAAAATTGTATTATTAAAACAATGAGAAATAGTATAAGCTATCAACACATTAACAGCTAAAGTAATCAAGGGTTAAATGTTCCTTTTTACAAAAATGATACATTATGTAATGATAGTGAGTGATGCATTGCAAAACCATCAACCACTTTTGTACTTTTGCGCATGTTTATATGCTTTCCGACCAGTAGATGGCGCCATGTCTTATTATAAATGAAGGAAAAATAAACAATGACCAATTAGCAAGTACCACTAGCTCACAATGTTTCTCTGAGACTGATCTGAAACAGCTTTTTAGACCTCAGCTCTTAAATACTTTTTTTTTTTTTTTTAGTTTTGAGGTCATTTATGTGCAACCTAGGCTTAATGGAAAAACATACTTCTACCTACATTTCTGCAAAACTCTAAAAAAATACATACACGTACAACTCACTGCAGTTTCCAGTTAAAATGAACTCTAGTGGAAGTAAAACATTAATTCCTTTACATACGAATTGTGATTACAGAGGCAGATTATTGATTAATTGCACGTTTCCTTACACAATACTATGTTATCACCTCAAACCACTTTTATCATAGTGGATGATGAAATACTATGTTATCACCTCAAACCACTTTATCATAGTGGATGAATTTTTAATTAATACATTCTGACATTTGCATTACATTAACGGCTCCATATCTGTGGATTTCTGACATGGTAAACTTGCTCGGTAGCGCACCTGGTACAGCATTGCTTGTGATGTGAAGTTCTAAGAGTCCCACTGATCATGAAAGAGCTCAAAGACCTGTAGAAGCAAGCTAAAATGGCATGCTGGCTTGAGCAAAATAATTTTTATCCTGCATTTGCTTTTGTTAACACTATCGGTTAGGTTTAGGGTCGGGTTTAGTGTAGGTCGTACAATATCTTTAAATGCAATAGAGCATTAAACTTCAGTGCCACTCACTGGACATTTCATTTCCGATGTTTTTTTATGATGACACTCCAGGTACATTTTTTTCCAATTAGCCTGGGTTGTCTAAATGCTAGTGTGCGCCTAAAAGTTCTATGTAAATGAACCATTCACTAATGGACGTGTCCAAATAAAATGCTTTTTTGGAATGATACTGCCCCTCCCTCTTAAAGTCCCCATGAAATCAAAATTAAAGTTTTTTGGGTGTTAGTATCAATATATTAGTCTTAAGGTTATCTATAAGGCAGTGTGCTCCAAAACAGTGACAAAATTCGCATTTAGAAGATATAAGCTTTCAAAGCTTGCAGTTCGTCACTTCCGCCAAAAACGGCTCAACGATTTTTTTTGACGTCACATCGTACTTCAGCTTCTCAACTTTCTGTCCAATCAAACGCTCTCTAGAATCCGAAGCGCCCGCCCCCTACACTATAAAATATACGCTGAAGCCGCTGCTGAAATCGGTCATTGTCCACAGAATTAGTATTTTCTGTACAGTGAATGGCACGTAGTGCACTATATAGGGGACAGGGAACGATTCAAACAGTGTAAATATGCTTTCCATTGAGGAAAAAAGAAGTCTGGTTTCGCGCTGTGTCACGCTAACCACCGCACACACACTCTGCTCCGGTACAGAGACACGATAGCACGGAGCGGATCACATGCGCGAGTCGGCGCAGACCACAAAATGTATCGGAGCTATTTGAATTCTACACAGAATACTATATTTTATAGCAATATGGATGAGATTGTGGCTGGCATACCCTGTCAAATGCGGCTTTACGGAGCTCAACGGCTCTGAACGGCTCTAGCGCAAGCTGTGATATAAACGAACGCTATTGGTTACTTTAAAAAGGGGCGGGGCTGAGATATGTCCCGCCCTGTCTTCCTGTTTCAGTTAAAATGACGTCAACACAAAGTAACGCTGTGTAATTCTGAGTAGCATAGCAAATATCAAATCATGGGGGACTTCGCAGTACTCTTGCTAAAGCTTCCTTGTTTCCTCCAGCCTTGAGAAACTGATTTAACTAAAGGCCATTGGTTATTTCTTTTTTAAAAATGTCATGTCCTTCGAAATGTCCTGCCCCTACTCCAATAGCAAACACATCAATACCAGAAAGAAAAGTGCACTGTTCGATTTCATGCGGTCATTAAAGGCCTTAAACAATACAAATGAGGTAATGGGAGTCAACAAGGCAAGAAGTTTGAGCTCATTACAGATTTTAATTAAAACATTCAGCTAAATCTGCCCCAACTAATCCATGTGTGATGGGCAATCGATTCATTACAGCACAAGTACAACCGGTCTTCATGCTGGGCTTGTTGACAAGCTGATTAATCTTAGGGCGGCAGAGGTGTACTGTGCGAGTTGCTACATTAGGGGGAGTGTGTAGGGCTATGTGTGTATGTTTTTTCTGTTCATAGTGTGCATGTGAACATGAGAGAGTGGTGTTGTGTAAGCAGTGTAAAGGAGAGGAAAGTGTGAGACTATAATGTAGGACAGAAGAAAGAGGGAGGAGCGTGTGTTGGAGACTGAGAGAATGCTACAGGAACATAAAAACCGAGGGGCTCTGTGGGTGAGCATGAGAGAGAGAGGAGATGATGGAGTGGGTGTGCTGAAAGCTTCGAGCACTGCGGTATGTTGCAGCGCCCAGCCCCCATTGAGAGTGCAGCATACACACTTCAAACATTACTCTTATTCCTGTGTTTATCATACCCGTGTGTTCTTCTGTGTGATATTCATGACTCGTTTAACCACACCCGTGCGGTACATCAGAAATACTATTCCTGTCCTCTGAGAGCTTCGCTCAAACTGATGCGGTGTCGTGTGGTCGGTTTTGATATACGGGATGATGTCCCCTGTCAAAACTGCATGTTCTCTTCTCTGAATGGCTGTCAGATGCTTTCTCATTCTTTGATTGCACTGAAGGGATATTAAAAGTTTCATTAAACAAAACTGTCTTCCAGATGAATAATCGCAAACATTTCTGCACCAGATTAGATCCATGGAAAATTAGGTTACAATTTCAATATTTTGTACTAAGTACTCTGTTCTGTCGTCCTACTCAGTGCCAGAGTAAAGGTGAAAACAGTGCATTGCTTCTTGTACAAGCTCATTTAAATGTGCTTTCAAAGGGCCATAAATGGAAAGCAGCCCTTAATATAACGTCAATATTTCAACATTACATTAGATTATCTAACATGTGAATGCATCACTTCAGATTTGCAAGATCATCAGATTCAAAACAAGCATGGGTAGCATTTGAGAAGCATTACTCATGCTTTTTCTCCTATCAACTCAAATCAGTAAATATTAACTGAATGTACTGTATGTTGTATAAACACCAGTTGTATTTTGTTTGTCATCATTGGTGCTGAAAGTTTGAATATAGGCAATTTAATGAATTATTGAAAGGAATATAGTTGAAAGCTTGAAATATAACCTAAATATCTAAAAAATATATATTGATTCATAAGGCCTGTCATAGCTCAGAAACAGTTATAGTGAGAAACACTTATAGGAAATGTATTATATCAATCCAAGGACTCCAAGAAACAATTGCAAAACTGCCAAGCCATGTTTCACAAGGTCTGTGAAACTATGATAGGCAGCAGGGTGTACAGTTGACACATTTTCCTTTTGAACTCGGTTCAAATATATTTGTTCTATGATATAACAGAATCTGGCTCAGACTGCATTGTCAGAATGAAATGTGTTTATGTGTGTAAAATATCTCGTGCCTTGGACCCAATTATTGCACAAAAATAGCTGGTCTGGATTTTTGTAATACTTTAGTGTAATAATTTTATATATATATATATATATATACTGTATATATATATATATTATTATAGTTAAATATGCAAATAAGCAGACAATATACACTGTATTGTTTATTATAATTTATTTATTACTAATATCTGAAAAATAATAGTATCTACAGACATGATTCAGAAATAAAGTGGAATATACATGCTGGTGGATATCTAGCTCGTACCTGGTTTGAAGGTGAACCGTTTCACCCTGACTCCTGTAAATTATTTATAGTCAACCAATCAGATTGAAATATTTTTATCCCACTCTTGCCATGTTCCTGTGCAATATGCATCAGCTACACCTTAGACAATAACAGACAAGGGAAAACATCCGAGGTGTACGAGCAACAGAGATACATTTTTATTGAGCTGACTAAGTAGAAATAGCATCCAAATCCTTGACTTACTGAACTTAATGTTTTTTACAGCTTGAATTTATACAGTTAGGCCCATATATATTTGGACACTGAGACAATTTTCATAATTTCGGCTCTGTATCCCATCAGAGCAGAATTAATCAAGATGAAATTGAAGTACAGACTTTAAGCTTTAATTCAAGGTGTTGAACAAAAATATAACATAAAATGCTTAGGAATTACAACCATTTTTATACACAGTCCCCCCATTGTCAGGGGCTCAAATGTAATTGGACAAATAAATATAATTATAAATAAAATGTTCATTTTTAATATTTTGTTGAGAATCCTTTGCAGGCAGTGACTGTCTTAAGTCTGGAACTCATGGACATCAGCAGAGACTGGGTTTCCTCCTTTGTGATGCTTTGCCAGGCCTTTACTGCAGCTGACTTCAGTTGTTTGTTTGTGGGTCTTTCTGCCTTTAGTTTTGTCTTCAGCGAGTGAAATGCTGCTCAATCGGGTTGAGATCAGGAGATTGACTTGGCCATTGAAGAATTTTCCACGTTTTTACCTTCAAAATCTCCTGGGTTGCTTTTGCTGTATGTTTTAGGTCATCGTCCATTTGTACTGTGAAGCGCAGTCCAATCAACTTTGCTGCATTTGGCTGAATCTGGGCATGAGGTATATCTCATACACTTCAGAATTCTTCCGGCTGCTTCTGTTTCTGTCTGAAACAGCTTTTGAGTCCCTTGAAAAAGCGGGGAGGTACATATTAAAAAGCTGTAATTCCTTAAACTTTCCGCCAATTTTGATGAGAATACCCTCAAATTAAAGCTCAGAGTGTGCACTTTAAAATATGTTTTGGTCACAAGCTAAAATAATAAAAATTGTGCCTGTGTCTAAATATATATGGACCTAACTGTAAATGTAACTAGAAGACCTTTTCTCTGATCTACATCAATACCTATTATCCTACAGATTTAATAATATTTTTTGCATTCCTGTCATGTAAAGATGCAAAAAAAATGCAAAGCTCAACTACATAATCAAACCTAACAGGGACAACAGTTTGGAATAATTGCATCATTTACAGCCAGATGTATTGACGAACAGCTGCTGTAATTAGCCAGTGTGAGACAGTACGGTCTGAGCTCACATGGGTTAAACGCTCTCGCCCAGGCATTAGCCGGGGAGTATTCAGTAGTTCCCCTTCATGATGCAATGCTTGAAGCTTTATGTATGTGTGCAGCAGCAGAGTGTTTTCAGACAAGCTTGAATTGCAGCCTTATTTCTTGTTATGGTGTTGTAAGAAGAGCGGAGAATTAAAGGAGGGAGTGAGAGAGAGGGGGAAGAATTTAATCAAATTTAGACCTCCAAGAAGAGAAGAGAAAGACAGAAAGAGGAGGAGGAAGAGATAGAGGAACAGGGAGTTGTGGCAGGACAAACTGCAGGCAACACTGAAAATGCTGCAGTGAGCTGCATAATTAATCCAAAGGGAAGGCAGGGGGAGGAGTCAAGGGCGGGGCTTAGCGCAAGCAGGACTGAGCACTGCTGTGCTCCTCTGATGCTTCGCTATTACTCTATTCCCTTTGTACTTTAGGCTGTTGTGTTCATCTGTGATATTGGGAGGAGGTTACAGACAGAGGAAGACATCGCTGCTCTTCTGCCATCGATTCATATTCAAGAGATGACAGGATTCTCGAAGAGTACAGGGTGTCCTCTGCATGTCTGTGGCAATGCAGCTCATTTTGTGCATCCCAAATCATTCAGATTCTCTCAATCACACTAAACGGATTCATGCATTAATTTAGCCAGGAATAAAATGGCTGATTTCCAGTAAAGCAGTACTGAGTGATTGAACGCAGCCTACAGAGAATCTTAAAAGCAGTTCTGCTCTGCTGTGAAAATGAAAAGAGAAAGAAAGGAAGAATGGTATGTTATGGAACTAGCTGAAAAACATTGAAGGGGCTAACAAGCTTTGCAAGGTCAGAGCTGCTCCCATTTGTGCTGCTTTTTTTTATAATATATAAGCTTAAACATCTTACGTGAACTTCAGTTGACCTGCGATGGAGCACAATAGCAGGACTTTCTGATGTTTGTACATTTTAAAAGTCATGCCAAGGGCAGTGACTGTATTCTTACAGTTTATTTAAGATAAATCAATCATACTGTGGTTTCTTAATAGAAGCATAAAGAGTAGTTCCACCTATATAGTGTCAATAAAGGAAACCTTTTCTCTTTTAGAATAAATAAAATTTTATTCAATTAGACATTTATCACAGCATACAGCAATTTCTGTAACTAGATGACAAAACAACTTAAAAAAATAAAATGTATTATTATTATTATTATTATTATTACATTATCATTTAATTGCAAACTACTGCTTTTACTGTTTTATCTCAATTATATAAGATGACAAAAACATAGATTTTTCTTTAATAATAAAAAATAATAAAAATTTAAAAATACCTTTTTTAACATCTACGTCACATCATTTGAACATGCTAAGTTATATATATGAATATGAACATCATGAACACTTTTTTATAGAAAACTATTATGTGTACTGTCTTCATGTGAGTGTACAGACTTAAAATGACTGCTGACATTTTATAACTTTATATGTAAACCTTTTTAAATCAACACCAACCCACTGAATTCACCTTTAAGCCTTCATTTCATTGTAAACTGTTTCTCTCTTCTGTTTTTTTTATGAAATGATGGTGAGAACAGGTTTAAACAAGACTTGAACATGCAGTGGCTGCATGAGCATCAAAGCTCATTGCATCTGAACACAAGATACTTCAACAGCTTAAGTATTTGATCATTACACACTTCAGCTGTTATTAGTACTCCAGTGGAGTGAGAGGTGTCTGAGGACTGCTCAATAACCTAACAGTGATGTTGTGCTGGCTTTATGTCATATGGTGCTGTGGATTAGTATCCATTTTGGTGTCAAAGAAAGAGCTTCACTGTTAGCCTTTCAGCTTCATGCAGGTTAACCTTTCTGTGCTCTCATAGCCACTTTTCACATCCCTACAGAGTGGCTACAGATGAACTTCATGAAGTGCCACCAGAGATGCTTGATTCTCTGCTTCAGTACCATGTGCTGTTTTTTTGGCTGCTGGCCTTGGTGCTGAATTTACAAAGAAACCAGCCTGGCTCTTTAAAGACCTTTAACGACAGACCTGTTGTGAGCTCTGTTTATTGATAAAGACTGTTAATCGATAGTATATGCTTTTGTTAAAGCCAATGTTTTGTATTGAGTGCAACAGTCAGCTTCCAGAAATAAAAATGCCATTCATTTTCTCCATAGAGAGATTGATTTTTACCAAAAACTTTTAAACCTTTAAAGGCAGACCTACTGTGAGCTCTGAGGCTGCTGATGCTATATGCTTTTGTTGAAGCAATCAGTACACATTATTTTAACTTGTGTTTTAAATAATCCTATTTTACAGCAGAATCCATGGTGAAAAACTACATTACCCATGATGCCGTAAAGGAAACAGAGAGTACCAATCAGAGAGTACCAAAAAGAGTGCTGAGCTCCGCCCACTCCCATGAAGCACAGTAAATGACACTTAAATACACAAATATTTCAATATATATATATATATATATATATATATATATATATATGCATATTTTGCATTACACTTAAAATATATTGTTTCTATATATACAATCAACAGCTTTAATTGATAGTTAAATATTTTTCCAACGTTTTTAATTTGATTCTGTCGTTCACAATGGTTCATGGGATTGTGGTTCTTTCCCTCATTAAAGCCGGCAAGAAAACAGTCTTGTACCTTTGTCTTTGTGTCCGATTTTAAAAAATTTTTATTTAGATTTTTTTTTGCTTTAAATCAAAGTTTGTAATCTTGTGATTCACCTCATAGCTGGTTGGGTTGGTTCAGAGCTTGTAACGCTTTACCCACATTTTGTTTAAAATCCCTATTGGAAAAATGAATATAAAAAAATACCAGCACCACTAAAAAAGTGGGTGGACATTAATGCACTGTATAGCAGAATTGGTGGTGAAAAACTACATTACCCATTATGCTATATGAAAATTCCACCAATCAGAGAGTCAAGATCTCGCATGAACTCCTGCTGGCATGAAGCACTGTGAATGACGTAATCGAGTCGGGCAAAACAATCACATTGAAATCCATCACAAGACCTGTTATACTATACATTAATAATACAAAGATTCATAGTAGCCTCTCGGTAATAGACCTCTATATACTGCACTTTCAAAATGATTTAAGTTTAGATATTGACCATTTGGTGTAAGGGCGCCGCAGAAGTGCATTAAAGTCAAGACAGAGGTTTTTTGTGCTGAAGTAAATTTGCTCCACATCCACCATCTGCTGTCTGCCAGAGAGTGGACGTGTGAGGCAGGAAAGTGCAAAGGAATCATTGATCAAAGCTGCTGTTTACTTCTAGTGTAGAGCAAGAGCAAACCTACAAAAGAGCAAGAGAGAGAGAGAGAGAGTCTGGCCTCCCAAGATATGAATGCCAAATGAGGCCTGTACTCAGAGCAGTCCTGCCTTTTCAACACTGTAAACACTTCAAACACTGCACTGAAGTGCAGTGAAACAATAAGTATGTTCACAGACCAGAATTTCATAGAAAACTGGAGATTTTTGACTTGAGGCAACATAGGCCCCAATTTACTTCAAGCAAAATCAAAGAACAAACTGCTGCGACGTAATTTCAAACAAAACCAGGCCAAAACAAAACTCATCAGGAGTTCAAAACTTCAAAAGTGAAATTTCCGAAAAAATTTGCTCCACCTGGTAAATACCTTTAGAACTCCCATTGGTTTGTGGAGATTATGTAATAAGTAGGTGTGGCTCTGGGGCTCCGCCTTCTTTGACATGGAAATTTTCTCTGGTTGCCAACTTAGTGGTTTAGTGACTTTTTCGCCCCATTTAGTGATTTTGAAGCAACTAGCAAAAAATCTAGTGACTTTTTGGACGAACATTAGCTACTTTCTGAGACTCGCCAGTATTGTGCCATGAGTGTGAGGTTTTGCTTTCTTGGCACAGACATACCTCTGTCTGACATTCTGTTGCTTCTAACTTTCTATCTGAATGATTATTTTTACAGTGCAGCCGTTGTTTTTAAGTTTATGCAGACAATGTCTCCGCTATAAGTCAGGGTAAATTTATAGTGCAGCACGGCAGCTTGAAAATGGCTTGCAAGTGACTGCTGGTAGTCTTTGGTTGCATTTCAGTCACTATTTCATATTTGTTCTGTTGTCTGACAACAGAAACAGAAAAATATGTAAATGAGAACAGCTTTATTGAGAATATGGATGCATTAAACACAGTATGTGAGCACAAAGAGTAGGAGCAAAGCAAACAGATGCAAATGGGTGACATTTAGCACCATAAATATGCAAAGTAGCATATGACATAATTTAGTGACATTTCGATCAGACTTTAGCTGCTTTCCATTGAAAATAGTTGGAGACAGTAGGTTTATTTTTCTGTTCAGTCCATCGAGGTCAGACACGAGTAAATGCTTGAACACACTGGAGAGCAACTTTATAGTCAAAATTGTAATTGAAAGTGAAATATACTTTCACATTTAGTACTGTACAATATATTTCTTTAAAGCAAGCAGCTTAAAGTGCAATATAAATAAACGTAACGTGACTTGACTGCCGAATTGCAGAGCTGATGCAAACATTTTCCACATCACTATGATCCGATGCTTTCTTAACAGCTGTTTTCTCACCTCTGTCGTTTTTGTTGTGTTTATTTTGTTATTAAGAGGAAAGCATGCAGCACATATTCACATATTCATCCAAACACCACTGTGAGTAGCATGTGCGGCGTCAGGGTGTATGCTACCAATAAACGACTGCTCAGGTATTTCCGACTTCTTTTTACACCTGAGTGAAAAATTTTAATCTTCACAGTGAGTATAGCCAAACAGAGAGTGTAGGAAACACGTAAAAAATTAATAATGAAATGTTTACAGAGCCATCAAAAAACACCCAAATGGAAAGGCATTGAATTGACAAATTGAATATGGAAAGACTTCAGCACATTGTCTGCCCTCCTTTGCTTATATGACTAATAGAGCGAGAAAGTGTTCTTTCAGCAGAGAAATTATAAATCGAGAAGTTATTGGAAAAATAATTTCCCCTTTAAAGGGTGTTTTTACACTGCCATCAGCTGCATTATTTCATAAGTCATATTAAATTGAAATTCTGCACCAGTGAAGTGTACGATTCTTTTAGCGAGTACAACATAAATAAATGTCACAGAAATCACTGGTGGCTCCACTCAACATGACAATAAACATAAACATGGAGATGTTATAGAATAATTGAAGTCTCCCTACAAGCATTTAACTACTGTCCTATATGTGTGATATCACAAACTACTAGTTTAACTGGAAAATCAGCTGACAATTCACACTAAACAATGTATGTCATTTGCGTATTTGCCGAATTGAGGCGCTATCCACATTCTCCCTGAGGGCCTCATGTCATTTGGCTTTAAAGCTCACAGCAGTTCACCTCAAGAGGCTGATACCACCACAATTACCACATGGCTGCTAACTGAGAATCGATTAGTCCTGTCCTTTCCTTTCCTGGCCTTGATTGATTGTTGATTCAACTCCAAGATTACAGAGCCATGTGTAATTTGGTGATAAACATTGACACCTCGGAAATGACTGCAGGTGTGTGTGTGTGTGTGTGGTGGGTTATTTGTGTGATTGTGCACCTGCATACAGCATACAAAGTGAAAACTGAAGTTTAAGTAGCTTTTTTTTTTTAAATCAACCTTGAAAATAATTTTAATCAACATGACCTTTATTTTGGCTGATTTGGTCATTTTAAATCCTTATTACTATTATTTTTACCTGGCTTTGTGTCTTCATGGGAACAGATTTGGAGAAACATTACATCACTTGCTCACCAATGGATGCTCAGCAGTGAATGGGTGCCGTCAGAATGAGAGCCCAAACAGCTGATAAAAACATCACAATGATCCACAAGTAATCCACACGACTCCAGCCCATCAATTAATATCTGGTGAAGTGAAAAGATGTGTGTTTGTAAGAAACAAATCCATCATTAGATGTTTTTAACTTCAGACTGTTGCTTTCGGCTGAAATACGAGTCCTCAATCCATATTATTTCTCTCCAGTGAAAAAGATTATCTCATCTGAATCGGGAGAAAAATATGAAAACGTCACGTTAGAATACGTTAGAAACGTCACTTTTCACTTCACAAGATGTTAATTGATGGACTGGAGTCCATGGATTACTTAATACAAGTGTGGATTACTTGTGGATTATTGTGATGTTTTTATCAGCTTTTTGGACTCTTATTCTGACGGCACCCATTCACTGCAGAGGATCCACTGGTGAGCAACTGATGTAATGCTGCATTTCTCCAAAACTGTTCCAATAAAGAAACAAACTCATTTACATCTTGGATGAGTAAACATTTTCAAATTTTTTTGGCAAATTTTCATTTTGGATGAACCATAATAAACTGACAAAATATTTTTATTTTTATATGCGGTTTGGAGAGACTGGGCAATACAAAATGAACAATAAAAAGTATAAAACTGCACATGAATGAAATATTTATCTTGCTATATTCTTTAGACTAGCAGAATTATGTGAAACAATAACTTTATTATGCCTAAGGCTTTAAGATAAGCCTTGCCTTTTCTCATAACTTAAGGCTGGGATGAATACAAATTTTGTTTAAAGAAAACAAATATGCCTTGATATCTGCATTGTAAATAATGTGGCCTTCATTATTTACAATGCAGATATTAAGGCATTTGTATATTCCCAGTAGACCACAGCTAGTCATGACTACGACACTAAAAAAATTATCCAAGCATCTTGCAGAACAACAATAAAGACCAGTTGATATAAATGTCATACTGTAATATGTTTAAAGAAAACACATTTGACTGAGACAGATTAAAAAAACTACTAAAACTGTCATTGAGTCTGTTCCTCATGTCCCTTTTCTGCAGTGAAAAATAGAAATCATAACAGCCATTTATAACAGCTTTCAGAAATACAAAGCAACAGAACTGAACACAGCTGTATATTAAATGATGCTCACTCACATGAGATGAAGACTCCTGTCATCCGGTCGTCTGATAAAAGCAGTTTAAATTTACATTAACCGGGTCATTTCATGGGGGCAGACACGTTAATGTCACATGACCAGCTGAATACTTCTCATTTTACTGTCCAATGGCTTTGGACCTTTTTCCGAACATAAACAAAATACTGACTGCACATAAAACATAACGACAATAGTCTATTTTCTTTTGTAAATAATTCTCAATTATATATTTAAACAAAACATCCTGCAAAAACAGATCCTGTCGCATATTCAAAAGCCTGAAGGGCTAAAGGTTAATACTCACTGTCAGTTAGTCATACTGCATTACTTTCACTGTTCGCCTCTGGGAAAGATTATAATAATTTGCATTTAAGTAAGAAAAGACAAAGCATGTGCTTATGCAGAAGATGAAAACTGAATCTATTTTAGATTATTAAGTGTCACGGTACACTCACAGTGATCCCGGTGTTCAAAGGTGAATCAGCCAGAGAAACATAACTACATTCAAATCTGCAGGACTCTCTTCAACTCAAAAGAAGATATTTTGGAAAGTGTTTCAGTGTTTATTTATCCATACAATGAAAGTCAAAAGGTTCCAGTGTTGTTGTGCTGTTGGACCTTACTGACTTTTATTGTATAGGCAAAAACAGTTGAAACATCAGACTCAATTTTTAAAGGACAAATTTGTTTTGTAAACTGTTTTTATATATTCTTATACAGTGGCATGCGAAAGTATTCATACCCCTTCGTTTATTTCACATTTTGTTATGTTGCAGCCTTATGTTAAACTGCTTTAAATTACTTTTTTCCCCACATTAATCTACACTACATACACCATAATTACAAAGCAAAAACAGAACTGTAACAACTTTGTAAATTTATTACAAATAAAAAACTGAAATAAGTACATTGCATAAGTATTCTATGTATTATATGAGTATAACTCATTGCTTAGCTGAAGCACCTTAAGAGCCTCAAGTCTTCCAAGTGTGTTTTCATGCGTCTTCACTGAGGAGAGGATTGAGTTTGGCCACATCGCCATAAAGCCCAGATCGGAGTGTTGCAGTGATGTTTGTCCTTCTGTTGATTTCTGCCATCTGCATGTATGATCATGGAGCTCAACTCACTACATACACCATAATTACAAAGCAAAAACAGAACTGTAACAACTTTGTAAATTTATTACAAATAAAAAACTGAAATAAGTACATTGCATAAGTATTCTATGTATTATATGAGTATAACTCATTGCTTAGCTGAAGCACCTTAAGAGCCTCAAGTCTTTTTGAGTATGATGCGACAAGCTTTGCACATCAGCATTTGGCAATTATCTGTCATTCTTCTCCTCGCCTGTTCACCTCTCAAGCTCTGTCAGGTTGGATGGGGTCTGGCAGATGCACATTTTCAGGTTTCTCCAGAAATATTTGATTGGGTTCAATCCCAGGCTCTGGATGGTGCACTCAAGGACATTCACAGAGTTGTCTATAAGCCACTCTTGCTGTGTGCTTAGGGTCATTGTCCTTTTGGAAGGTGAACCTTCTGCCCAGTCTGAGGTTCTGAAAGCTCTGGACTAGGTTTTCATTAAGGCTATCTCAATATTTTGGTGCATTGAGCTTTTTTTTCTACTCTGACGAGTCACTCAGTCCCTGCCGCTGAAAAACAGCCCCACAGCATGAGGCTGCTACCAGCACACTTTACTTTTGGGATGGTACTCTGCAGGTGATGAGCAGTGCTTGGTTTCCTTCAAACATGATGCTCAGAATCGAGGTTCATCAGACCAGAGAATCCGGTTTCTCACAGTTTGAGGGTCCTTTAGGTGCTTTTTTTTGCAAATTCCAAGTGTGTTTTCATGCGTCTTCACTGAGGAGAGGATTGAGTTTGGCCACATCGCCATAAAGCCCAGATCGGAGTGTTGCAGTGATGTTTGTCCTTCTGTTGATTTCTGCCATCTGCATGTATGATCATGGAGCTCAACTAGAGTGACCATCAGCTTCTTGGGCACCAGTCTAGACAAGGCCCTTCTCCATCAGTTGAGTTATAGTTGTTTCAAACGTCTTCCATTATGGATAATGGAGGCTACATGCTTCTGTGAACCTCCAATGCAGCAGAATTTTTTCTGAACTCTTCCCCAGATGTGTGG
>NW_015635053.1:122592-124661 GCF_001515625.1 Sinocyclocheilus rhinocerous | reverse complement strand
TTAAGACGTGTGTGCCTTTCCAAATCATCCCCATGCAATTGAATTTGCCACAGGTTAACTTCACCTGAAGTGTAGGAACATCTACAAGCAATATGAATGCTACTGAGCTAAATTTCAACTGTCCCAGATATGACAATGGAATCATTTAAGTTTTTTATTTTTAATAAATTTGCAAAGATGTTAAAAACCTGTTTTTTACTTTGCCATTATGTGTATGGAGTGTAGAATGATGTGGGGGAAAAAGTAATTTAAAGCAATTTAACATAAGGCAGCAACATAACAAAACGTGAAAAAAATAATGAAGGGGTATGAATACTTTCGCAAGGCACTGTATATTTATAACATGTACAGTATGAATTTGGTCTCTTTACCATTCTTTAATGAATATCTAAAGCTGGTATTTTTACATATCAGAAGTTTTGTGTGTAATTTCAAACAGCATGTCACAGCACAGTATAGTATTTGCAGTCCATTCATATCGAGCCACAGAGAGCTGTAATTAATCAGCAGCTGAGTGAACATTATTTTCAGGCGTGATCGTTTGGAGCTGTAAAGGGAGTTGGTGATGGATGACTTTGGTTCTCCACACAAGCAGCAGACCAGCAACCAAGAGAACAGCTGGGGGAGAGCCAGTCACCGGCCAATAGATTTATCACCACACTCTTTAGGAAAAAAGGACTTTTCTTCATAGAAACAGATAATCAAATCCAAAACAGAAGAGAAGTAAACCAAAGAGTTGAATCTGGAACATTTCAGGCCTTCGGGTCAGATACCTGTGCAATAGTCTCTGCACCCCTACAAACCGCCCATGGACTGTTCACAGACAGTCTGATGCAGATTACACACAAAAATGGTAAGAGTTCTTACAAAACAGCATGCTCAAATCTGATTGGCTGGCCTCATGCAAATTAAGGGAGGCAGCATCCACAATTTGTATCTACTCTGCTGTGAGTAGATAGTGTTCAGTTACATTACATAAAAAGCAACTTATAATGATACCTTTTCAAATTTAACATTTATTAAACATTTATATAAATGAATGATCAGAAGAAATAAACAGTATGTGTTTGAGTAACAGTATTATTTGCTTGACCCTGGTTAGGCTGGCAGCTCTTAAAAATGGTATTTGTAAAATGAATTAGTATTTATTTTATCTAGTACATAAATAGGACATATTTGCACTTTATTGAGTGAGTCAGATGTCCATTCAGTCGCGCTTTGATGTAGTTCACGCGGTGAAAGATTCGTTAGACTGAGTCAAACTGGAACCGCGAATCTTTTTGAAGGATACATTAAGAAATCCGGCTCGTACGAGTCATTTGTTCATGAATCAGTCTTCGCTGGCTGCACGGCATTGATTCAATTTGCTCTTGAATCAGACTTCAATAGTTGCACTGTTCTGATTCGCTAAAAAGAACAAGCTCAGAGTAATTTATTTGAGAGTTGGACTTTGCTGATTGAACTGTTTTGATTGATTAAATAAACAAGTTCAGAGTCATTGTTCATGAATCGGTCTACGCTTTAGTTTTTAAATCGAATTATAATAATAGAGACATAAATATATTACTGTTGTAATTTACAGTTGTACTGTTAAATAAAAAACTATATTCAGATTCATTTTCCGTGAATCGATCTTCCCCGTTGCACTATTTTGATTCACTAAAAAGAAGTAGCTCAGAGTCATTTGTTCGTGCATCGGTCTTCGCTTTTGATTCACTAAAAAGAACCAGCTCTGAGTCATTTGTTCGTGAATCGATTTACACTGGTTGCGCAGAATGTTTTTGATTGATTTAAAGGGGTCATATGATGCGATTTCAATTTTTCCTTTCTCTTTGGAGTGTTACAAGCTCTTGGTGCATAAAGAAGATCTGTAAAGTTACAAAGACTAAAGTCTCAAATAAGTTAAGAACAACTTTGCGCTGTGGATCACCGGATCGGCTTTCACCATGGACGGGGTCGTCACATGTGGTTGCCTTCGTCGAATCCGCCGGCTGCGCCGTTCTCAAGCCCACCAGCCTCCGCTCACTCTAGCCCTCCGGCCGTTCCTCACTCTAGCCCCCGGCCTCTGC
>NW_015635053.1:109952-122499 GCF_001515625.1 Sinocyclocheilus rhinocerous | reverse complement strand
TTTTCAATTTATGAATAAAATAAAGCCTGTGGTAAACATAACTTGACGATACATCTACATTTTGTTTTACAATATAAACTGCACGCACTCACAGCCTAAACCTTATCTAGCTACTTATTAAAAACGTACGTTTTCAAAAATGAACATAACTGCTTCAAAATTTTTGTTTTGGGTATGGATGTGTGTACTTTACGTTGTAGAACAAAATGTAAAAGTATCGTCAAGTTATGTTTACCACAGGCTTTATTTTACTCGTAAATTGAAAAACCCCATTATAAAACCCCATAGGAAAATCTCGAAGGAACCCACGGAGAATTACTCTACCGGGTTCTGACATCATAGTTCCCCGACTCTAGCGGTTGCTGAATAAACAGAAGATTTAACTGCTTTCAAGACGTAGTTCACTGAGAAGCTACGCAAACAGCTGTCATTTTCTCTCTTCTTCAAGTTCTTCGGTTTCATAATCGTATGATTATATCGTCTGCGATTTTTTTTTGCGTAGCCTGTCAGAGAACTACGGCTATGTATAGTAAATGCTGCTCCATCTGAAAGCAGGTGATGGAGATTTACTACTAATCACAGAACCGGCTTTACTGATAAGATCCGCATGACAATCACATTCGATTAATCATGCAGCCCAACTGTGAAATATTATTGCAATTTAAAATAACTGTTTTCTATTTGAATATATTTTAAAATGTAATTTATTTATGAGATCAAAGCTGAATTTTCAGCATCATTACTCCAGCCTTCAGTGTCACATGATCCTTCAGAAATCATTCTAATATGCTGATTTGCTGCTCAGAAAAATGTTTTATTATTCTGAAAACATTTGTGCTGCTTAATATTTTTCTATACATATGTCTACACATATAGACGTTATATGAAAAAGTTTCAGAAGGTTTTCACTGTTTACACAAATCTGTTTATTGCATTCTGACTAACCTGAAATATTTTTCATGAAACGGAACCCTTATTTTAAAAAAAAAGTTTAAAATAAATATATTTTACTGTGGTGTTATACAAGACTGCGTGTTACTGTGAGTCGTGAGAGAGAAAATAAAAATAGGCCAGCAGAAGAGAATGAGTCCTAGTTGCTGTATGAAAACGCTCTCTGATATCTGCCAACTGTTCTCTTAGGCATTCTGCACTTCTTTGAACGTATCGAATGCAAAAAGGCAACTATTTTTCGCTGAGCACAGCTCCACATGCAGTATCAGCAGTTTAGAGACAAAAGCCAAACTCATTACATAACCTCTATGCTGACTGTGACAGACACCCAACTGTTAGCAATCTGCCACAGCACACAAAACTCTGCCATCTTGTGCCGCATTTACTCAATGAAGAAAATCAGGGCTTGTCTCTATTTAGCGGACTTCGTTTTTTGACCCGTGCGACCATTTGAAAGCAAACGGAAGCCTATTATTTAGCCAAATACTACTTAATGTTGCTGTATTTACTAGTATTTGTTGTAGCACAGTGTCGAGTAGCATGACATATGCAATAAACATCCATTTTCAAAGAGTGCTGTACTTTCTGATAGCTGGAAACCTCAAAGTCAACCTCTAAGAAGCCCTGCGGCATTTTCAGCTGTATTGGAGTATTTTTGCACCTTTATACTTAAGTTTGGTTACTATTACAAGCTGAGATATTATGTTGAGCTGGTCACACCTGCTCTCTGTGATTGTGTGTCCCTCTCCAGAGGGCTGCTTTGGTGTTGGCTCTGCTTGTGAGTAAATGAAAGCCTAACTCCCAATCTCCTTCCATGGGGCTTTTCTGCACAATGTGTGGAAAGCTGTTGCAGAAGGAGGGGTTTGCTTGAGGGTCTCGTGGTCCTTGTACCTTGTTGGAGGCTGAACTGAGACCAGGCTTACAGGAAATTGAACAGGAATAATTTAATGGTGATTCAGAGACATGTTCTCGGATGCGTGGACATGCTGTGAGGGAATGCTTGCGTTTCTGGTAGCTGTACATCTCTATTATGTACTCTGTTAACCGTGAGACTATATTGGTACGTTTGATGACAACTTTCGAACATGAGTTGGTCAAATGCATGCCTTTAGTTCTGACAACAGTATCTGACTTTCTCGCACATCCATTGTTTTTGTTTTCACTTTCATATATAATGTTGTTTTTATTGGCATGTTCAATCTTCATCTTCAAGTAGTTCTTAAAATGAAGAGAACAGCTGTGAATGTTTCCACCTAGTGGGCCCACCAGTTAGTGCAATCAATTTGACAAGAATCCTTAAAAACAAGAGTGGCCAACTTAGGTCCTGGAGAGCTTTAGTGCTGCAGAGTTTTGCTCCAACCTTGAAAAAAACCCACCTGCATGTAGCTTTCTATTGACCCTTAGACCTTGATTAGCTTGTTCAGGTGTGTTTGTTTAGGGTTGGAGCAAAACTTAGGCCATGTCCACACGTACACGGGTATTTTTATAAACTGAGTTTTTCCTTCTTTCGTTTTAAAAAAATCTCCATCCACATGAAAATGCAAACGCATGCTGTGAAGCACTGGCAAGAGCATGCCAAACCAACAGGTGGTGATATAATCTCAACCGTAAAGCCATGTTGGCCAATCAGAAGCCTG
The DNA here is from genome assembly GCF_001515625.1 of Sinocyclocheilus rhinocerous. Classification (NCBI taxonomy): domain Eukaryota; kingdom Metazoa; phylum Chordata; class Actinopteri; order Cypriniformes; family Cyprinidae; genus Sinocyclocheilus; species Sinocyclocheilus rhinocerous. The sequence goes on along the minus strand of NW_015635053.1, from coordinate 119,911 downwards.
AAAAAGTTTCCAGTAGGCAGAGATAACAGCGCAGGCTCCGACGTCACAAGCCAAAACTTCCGGTTTCGCTGTCTACACGACAACACTGCAACCAGAGTTTTTTTAAATCTTCACCCTGGCAGGCGTTTTCAAAAATGTTCGGTTTCAGTGACCTGGTGCTGCGTTTGTGTGTGGACGAACGGCCTAACCACGTAGAAAAAGCTGCGGTTTTAAAAAATAACCGCGTTCGTGTGGACAGGGCCTTAGCCACCCCTGGTTAAAAAGATCTTTCACTCAAAATTTTGTCTTCATTTACCCACCATCATATCATTCCAAACTCTCTTCATCATACAAAATGCTTGTGTCATTTCAAGTCTGAGATACTCTACTCAACTTTTAAAATCTGAACAGATTTTAAAACATCAGACATCTTATATTTGAGGACTTGTTATAGAGGAAAAATTGGGCATCATATACTAAATGACTTTCAAGTTGTCATGACTCAAACTTAGACTCAAAATGAAAACAATATGTGTTCTAAACTTGGCTCCTTAGTCTGAAGCTAAAAAATTGGTGTCTGTGCCCATCATACAATCTGTCTACTTCGACTGCCCAAAGTATGCAGACTCTCTGACTTTCGGCAACTAATGACTGCGATTTCAGACAGCAAATCTAGACAAAAGTTGTGTTGTGTATTCCAAACTCTGGTATACAGTGTAATATTCAAATTGCAACCTTTCACACTACACTCTCAGATAAAAAGGCACAAAAGCTGTTACGGGGGCAGTGCTTTTTCGAATGTATACTTTTTACCTTTAAGGTACTAATATGTATGCTTTTGTACCTTTTTTCAGAGAGTGTACCTTTTGAAACATGCTTGAAATAGCTTGAAATATAATCCCATTGACTTTCATAATAAATGCAAAAACAGCTGAAATGTTCTTCGTATTCCTTTGTGTTATAGGTACTCTCAGAAAAAAAAAATGAGGGCAGTACCCTTTGGTGGTAATATGCATTATTAAGGGCTAAAAAAACTAACAAAGTTGTACCTTTTTGGTGTTTTTGCCTTTATTATGATATAGGACAGTACTCGGACAGAAAGTGAAGTGGGAGAGAGATAGGGGGATGGGATTAGGAAAGGTCCACGAGCCGGGAATCGAACTCGGGATACCCGAAGCACAACAGCACTATATGCTGGTGTGTTGCTCACAAGGCTATTAAGCACCGTAAAGGTGTACTTTTTTGAAAGGGTGCCACCCTAGTGACAGATTTTGTACCATTTTTTCCCCCTGAAAGTGTATATGTAGTTATTTACAGCCCTTTGTTGATATTTTGTATCATTACTTGCTCAAGCATATTACAAGCCCTGTAGACCAGTGGTGTCCAATCCTGCTTCTGGAGGGTCGCTATCCTGCAGAGTTTATCTCCATTCCTAATTAAACACACCTGGACCAGCTAATCAAGGTCTTCAGGATTACTAGAAACTTTCAGGCAGGTGTGTTGGGACAGATTGCAGCGTTGGTCCTCCAGGAGCAGGACCAGACACCCCTGCTGTAGAACTGAGCTGATTTTGTATCTTTAGCTAACCAAATACTCATGGAGAAGAGCACATTTTCTTTATAAAGATACACCACATTTATAGCAAGATTTTTCTGCTTTGTTCCTTGTAAGAGTGCGTTGACTCTTGCTTTTAAGAACGATTTTGCACTTTACGCCACAAAGGAAGCAGCATGTAATTTTGTCCTCTATTCTCTTGTCTTTTATGTGTTCTCATTCCTGGAATTGAATCATCAGAGTGGACAGAAGCGCTTAGTGCTTTCAGCCTGGACACGAATAAAACAATTAACCAGAGATTCACAACCATCGGGGGCTGCTTTGTCTTCCTGTTTGCCATTTTGTCCTCTTGGGACACAAACAAGTAGGAGAAAGATCCAATTACCTCCTTCAAGAGGAGAGGCAATTCTCCTTAAAGCGATAGTCTCAGATCTGCCACATTAGGTTTGTTTTTTTTCATGGTTTGGGAATGCTAACAACCATAATATTATCAAGGGGCTCCGAGCTTCTGCCTCAGAGCGTTTCTGTTCGGGTCTGTGTGTTTTTATTTGCAATAGTAGTTTTGCGGATTGATCCTAGAAGGTCAACGCCAAATTATGCTTCCTAGTACCTCCTGTCTGTCTGTGTATCCAACAGGAAGAGCTAACAAGACAGCGTTGGTGTAATTCAGTTATGGATTCGGCTGTGTCAGAATAATACATTTTTTCATATGTGTGTGGCTGGCCACTATTGTTTAGGATCGGTTCGAAAGAGTGAGGAAGTAGAAATGAAGTAATGAAATGAAAGATTTGTGTAGTTTCTCAGGGGATTTGCTAGTCATGGACGAGCAAATCTTTTAATGTGCTCTCACATTAGTACTAATTTCAAGAAATAGCGGGAGTCTGAAAAGCGCTGTTGAGAGGCGAAGAAAATGTGTGTGTGTATGGAGAGAAGGAAATCTTGCGGAGAGAGAGAGATTAAACCAGTTTATCTCTGACTTTTTCCGCATCTGGAGATAGTAGTCATGGTTATTATGGGGATTGGGACTGTCCCAGAGACATTGAGCAGAGGAGCTGCACTTCAACAACCTCTAAATGTCTTCTCCTTTTCCCTTAGAGAAGCTGCAATGTGTCTATTACTCATACAGCGATGTGGCTGTTACTAAACCAAAAGCTTCTTTTTATATAGCAGTGGTTTTGCATTTAGTGGCGAGCCAACACGGGTTCAAAATTGTTTTTGTGTACACAACTACATACAATTAAACTTCTACAAAGATTTATGAGTTTGTGTCAAAATCTGTAGGGTTTGAATGGACTCACGGCTTGTGATGTCTACAACGTGTCAAAAACATTGTAGGCTCACGGCTTATGATGTCAACAATATATAATATTGGAAGCATTTTGGAAGTTTATTTACATTTCGCTTTTCTTACTACACGCTTAAAAATAGAGGTTCCAAATGTATGCATGATTACAGTATATGGTTATTTGCTTTTTTTTTAATTTGCATTTAGTGTTGTTTTTCCCCACCACCCTTATCAGAGCAGTGACAGTTTAAAATGTTTTACTTTAGATCATTTTGTGCAACCTTGTATAATACAATATTGTTCTGAGTTTTATATGTCAGCTTGTTTCCAAAATTTCACAGGAGTATTTGAAGCTATTGTATTATCCATTTTTATAAATGTTGCTTATTAAAGATTAAAGGGGTCATATGATGCTGCTAAAAAGAACAGTATTTTTGTTTGTTCATTTGGTGTAATGAAATGTGTTTATGTGGTTTAAGGTTAAAAAACACATTATTTTCCACATACTGTACATTATTGTTTCTCCTCTATGCCCCACCTTTCTGAAACGCGTCGATTTAGCAGAGGCGGGTGGGCTTGAGAACGGACATGTGACGACGGCTGGCTGGACTCTGCTTCGTCCACGGTGAAAGCCGATCCGGCGATCGACAGCGCAAAGTTGTAGTATTTCCTCAGCGACCAGCACGGATCAGCTCCAGGCATGACGAATCAGATATCGTCCTCTTTTGGAAGACCAAACAAAGTAGTTTCGCTTTCACAATGCTGCACACAACGAAACACACAGTGTCTTTACGACATGGTGGCGGAAACAACAAAACTAAAGGAAAAATTTAAATCGCATCATATGACCCCTTTAAACTATAAGTTTATTCCCACTAGGGGGCCTCAATAAACTTCCAAGGGGGCTGTTGGCTAATTAAAACTAATTAAGCAATAATTTATAATTATAATAATTTATATATAATTTATAAAACTCTATTTTAGTTTTAAATGTAAAAAGAACATAAATGGGTATTTACACCCAATGGCTGCAATATAACAAAGAGTGAAAAATTTAAGGGGGTCTGAATACTTTCCGTACCCACTGTATATAGTTTTTATTGATGAACATGCATTTCTTGAATCACAAAATGGATTGTGGTTAATTTAATATATCAGTACTCTCAGTTTCTGTTAATAAAAATGTTTGAAAACAAGCAGATTTGCAATAATTGCATAACATTACATTAATAGCCCATAAGGTTGGGTATTTGAGTGTTGGACAATGGCAGTCCTTTGTGTAAAAAAAGTTGAGAATTATGTACTGCTCTACTCTTTATATTCAGGTTCCTGCACCCATTTATGCGAACCAGACTTATACAAAAGCAAGACAACACATCTGATACAGGTACTGAAGTTTTGTTTACTGAACACATACTGGAGTTTGAGATTAGATTGTTCGGAGCAAAATCTCTCAGCCTCACAGCTTCACTTAAACGTGAGATTGTTTTCAGAAATGGAAATCCAACCCTTGTCATGATAAAACAATGCTGTTTTGCGATAGAGATTTGTTCAGCCAGACGGCGCCATGATGGGTGTGCTGGAGTGTGATAATTCAAGAGCTGCAGGGGAGGACTGTGATTTATGGGATATCCTTTATGTGTTACGAAACGTGTTCTTTCGAAAGCCCACCCCCAAACAAGAGTCATTTCCCTAATTGATAGTTGCTTGGAAACTCTATGAGAGGGGCTAAAAAAGACTAATAATGTACAAAATATTGTGTGTGTTGATCAAGACCAGTAAAATGAAACGTTACATTTTCATTGACTTGCTTGAGACTATTGATTTTGAATTGATATGGGTTTTCACACTACACTGTGCCTGCGAGGTCACTCATAATGAAGTATGGATTAACACAATGATGTTTTAAAACTATGACGCACCTAGTGCGTTTCAAATGACGCAAATGTACAGCGCTAAACCCAGATTAATATAGGCTCTATTTGAGTGCTGTCTCAATCCCCATCATAAAAGTTATTGATTACTCCCTACAAACACTCTCATGCTTGTGCTCAGCCACTGGGATATTGGTGTTAAAGGGGTCATATGATTCAGTGCTGGTCATTTGAGGTCTCTCTGAGGTACTGTGGATGCCAGCTCAAGTTTATAAGTTCAGGAGACATCAGGAGACCAGTGGAATCAGGTGTGTTAGATAAGGGAGACATACAAAAGGTGCAGGGCAGGGGGGCCTCCAGGACAGGTTTGGGAACCACTGATCTAAACCAAGGCAGTTGCTGGCTTTTGGAACATTGTAGCTGTTTTCTAACTGGTTTAAGATATTTTCACCATGTAAAAAACAATCAAGCTTCATTTTGCTTTCATGTAGTCAAAAAGCATGGAGGAAAATATGTGGCTTGCTTTTTATGTTTTTCTCAAATGAAAACAGACACATTTTTTGAGGAAATAAATGCCATTACACTCAAACCTAATCAAATACGCCTTTTTTTGTCTTTCACTTTAATGCAACACAGAATATGTACACTTCCATTCAAATGTTTGTGTTTGGTAAAATATTTTAATGTTTTTGTAAAAAGTCTCTTATGCTCACCAAGGCTGCATTTATTTAATCAAAAATACAGTAAAAACTGTAATATTGTAAGATATTATTACAATTTAATATAACTGTTTTCTATTTTAATGTTTTAAAATAATTTAATAATTTATTGCTGTGATGCAAAGCTGGATTTTCAGCATCATTACTCCAGTCTTCAGTGTCACATGATCCTTTAGAAATAATTCTAATATGCTGATTTGCTGCACAAGAAACATTTATTATTATTATCAATGTTGAAAAGAGTTTACTTACTCTAATAGTTTACTTATAGCATATTATTTCTGTGGAAATTTATATTTCTTCAGGATTCTTTGATGCATAGAAAGTCCAAAAGAACAGCATTTATATGAAATAGAGCAAAACTTTGTAACATTATACATGTCTTTACTATCGCTTTTGATCAATTTAATGCACCCTGGCTAAATAATTTTTCTTTAAAAAAAATTAGTTTGAGTTATATTCTGATTCAATTTTTATAGTTGTCTCATATAAATCTTATACTGTAACACTGAAATGACACTCATCATCTTTAAAATGCATGTCAGTTTGCATAATATCTCAGTCTGTTTATTATAAACAAGACAAGCCCAGTGAGAGGGCCTGTTTTATAGCGGCCAAGAACATCCTGCCCGTGCCAGAGCCACCCCTCCCCGCTCCCGTTACAAGCTGTTTGCAGGATGCAGGATCTGGAGGTATTCCCTCAGCACTCACACCAGCTCCAGAGCTGAAACACTACACCACACTGAAGAGGTCAGACATAGACAAGAGTGACTGGGGAAACACTTACGAAAACGTTTTACTAAGCAAGATGAGGGAGTGTTGTTTTTAGGTTACTACCGTTGGGTTTCTGATTCTTACTAGTGATATAGCAGAATGCTTATGTAATCATTTTTGATTCTCCACAGCAGTTTTAGTAGGTTATGAGTCACACGGGCCTCTGGCTATGGCCGCATTAAACTGCAAATACAGTGGCGCAATTAAAATTTATTAGATTAGAGATCTGTAACTACGATTCTCATGAAATGTATTTAATTGCCTCCTGGTTTGAACAAAAACATCTAGAGCAGAAAATTCTCCTTGCTTATTTTGAATTTCAACCATTCCAACGACAGTATCTGCTTAAATATGGAGGGCATTCCCTGTGAATCCTTTAATGTAAGCTTTCATTTGCACGTTCTTGGATCTCTGATGTTGGTAATGGTCACATGATATTTAATTAAACAGATAAAATATAAGATTATATAAATGATCATTTTTAGTATTTTATTTTTTATTTTATGTTTTAAATAACTTGTTTAAACATGGGCCTGTATGTTTTTATGGCTGGTTGTTATATGTTTGTTTAAACTGTAATTTTAAAAATGAATATATAAATATATTACTGTTGTAAATTAAAAATGTTCTGTAAAAAAGTAACATTTGAAAATTATGAAATTTTATTTAAAATATTAGAATATTAATATTTATGTTTTAAATTTTAAACATCCAATTCCTCTAGCTTTTATCTTGGCAAATGTTTATCCACAGAAATGCCTTGAATTTGATAATCGCACCAAACGATTTTGATTAATTGTGGAGCCACATTTATTTGTTAATTTTACAGCATTAATTTAAACATTTGATTTAATTATTGTGTTTTTATCAACTCATGCGGTTTCCTCACAAACCCCCATTTGGGAAAGCCTGATCTAGATCATGATATGAATAAATAATAGTCTTAAAGATAACAGGTTTTCACACTGTTTCTGTCAAGGCTGGTCTATTGTAATTGTGAGTAAACAGAAGGAGCTCCATCCGGTCTCAGAGCTACGCCTCAGGACAGAAGTCACTCGGGGTCCAAGCTTTGGTCACCAGTGAGTGTAATAGATCCAGAATCAGTCAATACTCTGTGGTCACTGAAGGGCTAGTTCCTACTGAAAAGCATCTTACTGAGATCACTTACATCTACTTGCTGCTCTTTATAGCTTGCGCCATTCAAAGTCTTTTGAGGCAAAAAGAACGTACTGTAGTGCTCAATATATTCTGAAGTAGTTTTTCAATTTTGAGACACTTCAGTGTGGCAGTTTTCACAGCCCATGTTTAGACACTCTTGAGCACATGGAAGTGTCTTTGCTTCATGAAAGACCTGTGATTTCTTTTTTTTTAAACACATTGATTTCTTTTTGAAACCATTCCAAGATTTTCCCTCCAAAAGAATCCAGTTCTCCCCGTTAATGTGATTAATCTTGTGCTAAGCATGTAGCTAGTGTTTGCTGCAAATATTGACAGCATGTAAGGGTCGAACGATCCGGCTCTCATTGAGGACTAGGTGGAGGAATGGAAAAGGCCATCCCTTTCTCTCCCGCTTGGAGTGATTGAGGCAGTATTGATTTCATTTTCATCAGCTCTAAAGGAGACAGCCACACTTAAGGAGATGGGTAATTTTTTGTGACACGTAATAAAAGCCTTGTGAGTCTCCAGCTGTCTGTCTCCGGGGGCGCCGAGACTGAAATCACAGTGGACCAACACAGAGTACAGGCAGATCAAACGGTGAATATGCCATATGAGCGCTATCCCACTGCTGCTGTGTTACTCTGGTGTGCATTAACTCTCACATCGTTCACTGAATACTGGGAAACACCAGTTAAATGCTGGAATCATGGAAAGTACATCTTTCACTCATTACATTTACCTCACGGCTATCGTTTTATTTTCGGTCCCAAATAATGAGGGGGGTTTGAGCACTTCAGTTTTTCCATTAGCTGCAGAAAAAATGCTTTTGCATTGATTTGAGGTTGACGAAACTGTTTGATGCAGCAAAATGTAGGAAGAAATTATACATGATCCTTATGTTGAATTACAGGTTGAGTGTATCATTAAGAATGTAATTTCACTAGCTTTACTAGTGAAACCCAGTCTTTGGTCTTTTTGCAGTCAATATTTGGTCTTTATAAAATCAATATTTGATATTGACTGAACATTGTGCCTGTGTGTCGTTTAACCCAGTTTCAATACCTGTTTTATTTTAAGTCCAAAATGGATGGTGCACATTTTTTGTTTTCAGATATTTTTAGTTACTTTGAAGTAAATATTGCATTTCAAAAATGCAGTAATTGACTGCAGTACAATCATGCTAAAAGCAACTTAATATGGTCGCTGTTTTTTGCAACTGGTGTTGGGTTGTAGCTGGTCCAAGCTTGATTAGGTGTTAACCATCAACGTGGACCTGATTGACCTAGAATATTTTTGTCATGCATGGGCTCTGCTTGAAAACACAGGTCATACCACCCTTAAGGTAGACGTATTAGGTTTGAAACATGGTGGCTGGTGGTTGAAGATTATATGTACCAGTTCTAACCAGCTTGATCAAATGTTCTACCAGCTCAACCACATCTCCACCATCTGGTAGACCAGCTGGTCCATTTAATATCTGACCAAATGACAAACAACCATACTGCATTATAAGCTACCTATAAGGCAGTTTTTACAGAGTATGTTTATATTTTAATCCTGTTTTCAATTGTAATTGTTTTCTTTTTGAACCCACATACGGTTATAAAACAATCATGACTTAATAAGTACAAACATCGATTAGCACAATGTGTGTCCTGTGGCTTGAATAGAAATGCTCATTTTACCTAGTGTCAGTTTTAAAATACCGAAAACTTCTATTGGAAAATCTAGCCAATAACCGATATCCGATAACAGGCCAATAGTCTTTTTAAAATCAGCATTAGTATGAATGAAAAACTTTTCAGTTAATGTAAAATAGAGCTGAAAATTAACATTAATAAGTTAACTAATGATTTGTACTTATCAAATGAAATTAAATAAAAATAGCCTTGCTTCATCACTACAGACACACTGATGGCGTTGTTGTTTTTACTTTATGAAAAACATGGAATAAAATGATGAAAATGAGAGAAAATATGTCTAGAAAGAAAAACTACTAAATTCAACTAAATTCTAAACAATAAGAACTATCGGTGCCGATTAATTGGTAAAACCGATATATCAGTTCATCTCTAATTGGTCGACTTAATACACAGCTCCCTGGAATGCTTGGTTCTTATTGGTCAATTATGGCATTCTTTAGTCGGATATGTTTGTATAATGACACTGACCTGTCTAAGCTGACCGCTGTCACAGACAACCGATTTTCTGCATAGCTTGTATTAAAGGGTTAGTTCACCCAAAAATGAAAATTAGCCCACAAATTACTCACCCTCAAGTCATCCTAGGTGTATATGACTTTCTTCTTTCAGACGAATCCAGTCAGAGTTATATAAAAAATTGTCTTTGATCTTTCAAGCTGTTTAATGCCACTCAGCGGGTGTTGCATGCATCAGTCCAAAAGAAGTGAAATAAAAAGAGCCCATCCATAAAAAAAAGTGTCTCACACGGCTCCGGAGGGTGAACAAAGGCCTCCTGTAGCGAATCGATGCATTTTTGTAAGAAAAATAACCATATTTAAAACGTAATAATCACTTTAATGTAGCTTGCACCAACAGTTGTACACGGAAGCAGCTCCGGGCGGATGACGTACGAGGTCAGCGTTGCGCATGCACC
>NW_015635053.1:92584-107138 GCF_001515625.1 Sinocyclocheilus rhinocerous | reverse complement strand
ATGCAACGCAACGCGTGAAAAGACAGTATAAGTCATTATAATCAGTAATTATGTCCCCACTGGATGCAACAAATGCCTTGTTTGTAATGGGTTTTAATGTTTATGTCTCGTCGCTCTGGCCGGACGGCATCACAGTATGGTGAGGGGCGTAACATTTCCGTCTCACGCTTGAGGTATTCGGCCAATCACAACGCATTGGATAGCTGGCCAATCACAGCACACCTTGCTTTTTCAGACCGATGAGCTTTGTAAAAATCGACGCGTTTCAAAAAGGCGGGGCATAGAGGAGAAACAATAATGTACAGTATGTGGAAATTTTTATTTTTTTTTACTTTAAACCGCATAAACACATTTCATTACACCAAATACACAAAATAATGTTCTTTTTAGCAGCATCATATGACCCCTTTAAATGTAGCTTGCGCCAACAGTCCTACACGGAAGCAGCTCCGGGCGGATGACGTATGAGGTCAGCTTTGCGCATGGGCACATGCTTTTTGTCTATGGATGGGCGCTTTTTATTTAACTTCTTTTGGACTGATGCATGCAACACTCGCTGAGTGGCATTAAACAGCTTGAAAGATCAAAGACAATTTTTAATATAACTCTGAATGGATTCGTCTGAAAGAAGAAAGTCATATACACCTAGGATGACTTGAGGGTGAATAATTTGTGGGATAATTTTCATTTTTGGGTGAACTAACCCTTTAAGTGTAATAATGTACAGTTTATTTAGCCATAATGACCAGCTGACTTTACATTATCCCTTACATATCAGTCAACCACTATACTCCTGCCATCTCTTTAAGGTTTTCCTCTTTGTCTTTCATTCTCTCTGCTGCAACATATTGCGAGCAGCAGAACCTCTGCAGCCCTTCTCTTTAAAAATTCAGGCAACCGCTCCATTTTCCCTTTTCTGCCCAGAGAGCTGTATTGTATTGTATTCAATATTGAATTTTACCATCAAACAGCGCGTATTTCAGCAAAAACAACAGGGTATTTTGAGGTCACAGAGTTTGATGGGGACGGCAGAGGAAGTGTTTCATATTGACCCGTGCTGATTACCCCACAGCGTGAGAGACGGAGACACGAGAAAAAATGAAAAAGGGATATATGCAGAGCTGTGTGAGCAGCATCTCCAATCAGGCAGCTTAGGAAGAGGATGGAATGGGAAGGGTGGGGGAAGGAAAAATGGAGAGAGAGGGAATGTGTGTGTGTGTATTTGGACGGGGGGATTTCTCTGAGGGAGAGAGAAAGTGGTGGAGAGAGCGCACAGAAGGAGGGGAGGGGTGTATGTGTGTGTTCACTGGAGTGTGTGTATGTGTGTGTGTGTGTGGTGCTGCAGTAACGAGTGGAGAGGGGGGATGACTGCACTTTCTCGGGCTGATGGAAGAGCGCAAGTAGGAGACGTTCGCACGCCGCTGAAACGTTAACCCCTAAGTGCCTCGCTGGTGTATGGCCCAGACGCTCACTGAGGATTAGGACCAAGCAGATCACTGCAGTCAGGTGTGTAGCCTTTCAACGTGTTTTTTTTTTCTCAAAAGTGCTGCAAAATTGGGAGGGGGGTTCCGGATATTAGAAGGTGGGATATGCTGCGCTGCATACTGGAAAGATTGTCCAGGGCACTAGATGCTTATGACTTAATCTTGCAGCAGAGAGGGAAGCCCGTTCGAGAGTGGCCTCACTGATTACTAGAGTAGGCTACTGCAGTGTGATTCATACGCTTGTCAGTCTTGGATAACTCTTGTTTGTGTTGAGTCTGAAGAAAACTGGTCTCTAAAGTGATGTTAAACTGATTGGGAATTGCTGCAGTGTCCCGAGCTCTCAAAGCATTTGTCCCAGTCGGCTTATATGGGTTAGTTTAGTTCAACTTGTATTACTTGCTGATCTCAGGTCAGCTTTCTGTTACACCTCACAGAGGTTGGAGTCAGGGACCCGTCACGGGAAGCTGGTCCCGGAACGGTGCACAAGGGCAAAGTGAGCCGCGAGCTGTCGGCAGGCGGGTGGGTGTTTTTACTCCGTGCGTGGGTGCCGGTCGCTTCCTAGAGAGTTTCCAGAGGTCGGTCCCGATGACAGCTGCCACGTTTCCCCTGGAGAGGCAAAGGGAACGACACCCTCATCCCCATCGCCAAACAGCGGCAAGACAATATGCTGCAGCTCGCTGGTACAGCTGCCGTTAGAGCGGATCACAGGGAGAGACCACAGACAATGGAGTGCATTAAAAGAGCTCTGCAGTACAGCAAAGAGAGGAGGAAACTGGATACCTGCTGTCCGCTTTCATTCAATGCACTTTGTCGTTGATTTCCACCTTGTGTTGAACACTTGATAATCAATACTGTTCCCATGAATACATCAACATACTCTTTAGATATTGAGATGTTTCCATTATGGACATGTATAACAGTTCACCAATTGTTTTCCATTAAATACTCTCAGATAGATCTGGTTTGGTGTTTCCTGTCACAGTGGTTGTTGTAAATGTGTTGTGTTTCTGCTAGAGGCTTGAGTTAGTGCTTATATTGGACGCTAGAAGTGTCAATTCGACACACTGGAATGAAAAGGAAACTTCCTTAGATGCTGGGCAGCTCTCGCTCTCTTTCTCTGGCAAGGTTTTTTCTCGCTCTCTTGGGATTCTCCTGCAGAGGACTGGGGATCACAAGGAAGGGACGTTCTCAAGGACAAATGCTGTGTCATCAAGGCTTTAGATTTGAACCAGAGTACAGTACAGTGTGACATTGAGCTCAGATTTATAGGGGAAAATTAGAAAATGCGGTAACAATATTTGTGCTTTAAATAGTCTGATCTCTGGTTTCAGATGTTAAAGCTGTTGGGTTGTTTTTGCTCTTTTCAGAATGTTTTTGTTGAGTGTTAATGTTCATATGTGTTTGAGACATGTAATATGAAGGATTGGGGTTTTAACACCTTACCCACCACCTAAGATACCTACATGACCAATTACCATGTTTCTGATGGAGCAAGACAAACTAGAGGAACATTAGACTTTGTTTCACTTATACTATAGATGTTTCTCTCAAAATTTCGTAGGAGCAATAAGATGGAATGAAATTACATATTTATTGATGTTCAGTTCGACTTGAGATATAGCCTACATGAAATGTGAACAGACTACCTCAGAAAATTTGGTCTTTGATGAATTTCATTCATTCTAATTTGTGATTTCTTTTTCCTAAATTGTATTTAAAGTGTTCTTTGAATTAGAGAAAAAGCCACATCACAAATTATTATTATTAAATTTTTTTAGATGTAAAAAGATCAACATAGGCTCACTGGAAAAGTAATATCTCCACCTTCATCTATATTTCATGGTATCTGTCAGCAGCCCAGTTATTCTTAACTTAATGTATTTAAAGTAACTTGTTTCATAATTTAGAATAAATAATTATGGTGAAAATAGCATCTGCCTAGTAAGCAGCCAACCAATAATAAATATGAGAGAAACCATAAAACAGCTAGTGTCGTTTATCATCATGGACACTCGTTCCCATCTGGTCTCGCATCACAGTTTTGCGTTATGAATTACACTCGATAAGACACAAGTGATGGTCAGTACTACAATGGATCATAGCTTTTATTGGCAGGAGAACATTATTTAAAGCATGTCCCATAGGATTATGTTAGAGAGGTCAATATAGACAGAGAAAAGTACAATATCATTGTGGAATTTCCTTCTTTATGAGGAGAATGCCTCTTTCTTTCAGGATATAGCTCATTAGTTTGGAAACCATCACTGTTAGTTTACTAAAAAATGAAAACCCTGTCGTCATACTTGCCCTCATTCCCTCAAGCCCTGCAAGACTCTAAATCTGTAGATCACAAAAAGAGAGTTTTAGCAGAATGTCCAGGCTGCTCTTTCCCTTAGATGGTGACCAGATGTTGTGCAGCGGCATAAAGGACAAAAAGTACTATAAAAGTAAAATAAGGCAGTCATGCACTATTACAAGTCTTCAGAAGTCCTATAATAGGTTTACATGAAGAACAAACCATTATTCATTGAACATCTTGACATTTATTAGACCTGCTGAAAAGACCATCAAATGTTGTGCTTTGCATGCTGGCATCCCGACTAGGTTTAGTTCACCCAAAAATCTAAATTCTGACATTGTCTGCTCACCCTCGTATTGTTCCAAACCTATATGACTTTCTGTTTGCTGCAGAACACAGAAGAAGAACTTTTAAAAAATCTTCCAGCTGTGTTTGTCCATATATTAATAGTCGATGGGGTCCAAAGCTCCAAAAAATACATAAAGGAGACTTAAAAGTAGTCCATTGGTTTAATCAGTGGTAAAATCTAAGTATTCTGATGCAATAGAGTCACTTGATGAACAGACAGATATGACATCATGATGTGATGGGCAAGAACCAATGAGCTTACATTTTTTGGACCCCCATTGGCTTTTATTCTACTGACAAAAACAGCTGAAAGATTATTCAAATTATGTTAATAATTTGTGTTTCACAGAAGAAAAAACGATCAATTTGCCATGACATAAGGGTGAGTTAAATGATGACAGAATATTTATTGATTTAATCAGCTTCAAGTCAAAATTTACATTTGGGAAACTCTTTATCCAAAGCATTTTTGTGTACACATGTTACCTGGGAATCAAACCCATGACCTTGCTGTTGGTAAAACCATACTCCACTACTAATTAGACCAGCACCAAACCAGAATAAACCAGCATCAGGTCATACTCAGAAGTGGTACCTCAGATGTGGCCAAATCTGCATGAAGGACGTCCATCCACGACAAGAGGAAGCCAGTGTAAAACTGACATGTAGCTCTGAAAAGAGGGTGTGGTTATGCGCCTGTTCGTCATGGTGCAGTGAAGACTTATTACCCTCTGTAAAAACAGCTGCTTAATTGAAGAGCCATAGGGGCGACAATAAACCAAAAGATCCGATTCGTAATTAATGAGGAAGAGCAGCTTTACCCCGAGGATAAAGCTCTGAGGCTAAAACAAGCCTGTGAAACATGTTTAAAGAGTCTACCCAGGGTGATTTGTGAAGATGTTTGTTGTACAACGGTGTTACAGATTTGTTTCAGTATAAGTCATACGCTGATTTAAGATCATTATTTGTGCCATTTCAGTTGTAATCTACAAATCTGAGAGATGATTTAGTATATGTGATGTGAGCAGTTGCTCAAGAGTCTTTGAATAGTTTCCACCCTCGCATTTGTTTGTGCGTCCAGATCGGCCCTAGGGCCACAAAAACCCTCATTAAGTGGCAAACCGAGCGGTCTGGAGCCGCCAGGATGTGCGGGGAACACTCCTTTTCATCTCACTGTGCTCAATCAGATGGCTTTCCAGTGGAAATGTTCAACCATCAGTAATAAAATGCCCAAAGACAAGGTCTGTTTCTGTGCACATTTGAGCATGAATGCAAGGGACATCCCTTGCCATAGACTTAATATTTTTAGCAATTTCAGTAGTGATTAAATTACGAATATGTCATATGATGCATGTTCTCATTTGTAAACTGAAAGTGTTTTATGTCTGTTTTTCACATTAAATTGATAATTATGTATGATTTTATTTACTATATTATTAACTATTATCTACTATAATACCGACTAGTATATAGTAAGGGTGTAAGGGTACACAAACATGACGTCGCGGTTCGGTAGGGTTTCGTGAAGTTAAATTGAATTACTATTTATTTTTAAATATAATAATCAACACTCAACTTAAAACAAATGTATGCAAACATGTCAATTGTACATAATGCGGTTTTTAAATTAACGTCTAAATTATAAAATTTCTGGCTGTCATAACTTGTTTCATAACAGATATATTTAAACATACATTACATTTATTAAGACATCACTAACAGTTAAAGTAAAATATAATGGGTATATAGTCTAATATTTCATAAATGCTCTTCTCTAGACTTAATTTCTCTAGTGAACGAGCTGTGGACACTGATGACTTGCCTGAGGTAAATGAAATGCTATGTGACTTTCTATTTTTATTTTTGACCTTTTTCTGTGCTTGAAACACTGATTGAGCGATTACATAAGGCATGAGATGTTCATTCATGTTTATTTCGTATTAAAACTATTAGTAAAGAGGAAGGGATGATCGTGCTCCGCGCTGCCGTTTGAACTGAGGTGTTTATACAGCGATCTGTTGCTCCACATCAAAGAGCGTCGAAACGCCATTTATTGCTTGAATTTCCTTAAAAAAATGGACGTAATTTGAAAGATGAGACTTTGTTTTTTATCAAAAGTAACAATGTATAAAACGGGAAGTTTCCAATGAAGTTCCACTCGTGCAGTGTTTAAGACAATGCTGTATTTGTTCGGTACACATGTGTACTGTACTGAAAGACCCGTACCGATAATCTTCGGTACGAATACGTGTACCGTTACACCCCTAGTATATAATGTACTCATCAGTGTTGTTATAGTAAAATTTAAATACTATTATATTTTTTAAATAATTTTTATAATGTACTCATAGTTTTTTAATTTTCGTTTTTATCTTTTCTGTTTTCTTTTTAATTCTAGTTACATTTTTGGTAATTTTGTTGTGTGTTTTTGTCCGGTTTGTTTGTTTGTTTATGCATGTTATGCATGCGTGCGATTTCCTCTGCATGTAAACAACGCATGTTCTATGTAAGCAGCACCATGCGCATGCGTTGTTTATATGCAGAGGAAAGCACACTCATGCATTGTGATACTCTCCACAATGGCGGCATGCCGCAGCAGACGGGATGAGGAGGAGAAGAATTGTTGAATAATGTCATTATTTCTGTTTTCTTCACGCACAAAAAAGTATTTTCGTAGGTTCGTAAAATTACAGTTGAGCTACTGATGTCACATGGACTATTTTACCGATGCTACGTTTCTGGGCCTGGGAACATTTCAGTTGTGTTGCTGTCTATGGAGGGTCAGAAAGCTCTCGGATTTCATCAAAAATATATTAATTTGTGTTCCGAAGATGAACGGTCTTACAGGTTTGGAACGACATGAGGATGAGTAATTACTGATAGAATTTTCATTTTTGGGTGAACTATCTCTTTAAACCAAATGAAAATGAGAAATGTTGCTTTGGCAACTAGCTGAAACATGTTTTTTATAGACATTTTATTTTATTTTAAAGTTTATTTTATGGTTTTAGTTAACTATACCTGTATATACCTATACCTGTATATTTGTGTCTGTATGTGTATATATACATATATGCTACACACACACTAGCTTTCTCCAGACGTAAATGGCACTTTTAAATAACAAATATTTAATGAGACATACTAATTAAATAGCTGTAACTTGGGGGCTTTTCCCAACAAATTTAATATATGTGACTAATTGCAAATAATTCAGTTAAATAATCTGCATATCATGTAATTAATTCAATTAAGGTTTGTAATCGTTTGACAGTCATAATGAATAAAACACTGATCAGCAGTAACAGGCAAACAGCTACAGATGACAACACGGTGTCTATGTAGTCGCCCTTGGTGGAGAACAGGGAGTGTGCAGTCAGTCCGCGTGTGTGTTGTCCTGTCTGTCTAGTACGTGTTCACTGTCTCAGACGGCCTGTTTTTTACAGCAGAACTTTGTGTTCCTGTAATATATGGTGTGCTGCAGGATCTGGATAGTAAGCTCCTCTGTGTCTTTGGGGCTTACAGTTTAGATTCTTCTCATTCTTCCTGCGTTTGACGGTAATGGTACAGAATGGTTATAGTTTCCATTCATTTCTTCATTTGTTTGTCGTTTATAAATATTTGTTCCTGAAATTGACGTGAGCTGATTGGGCAGCAGCATTTTACTTTGTGTTTCTGCTGATAGTCGGTGTGTTCAGCTTTCTGTTTCAGTCATATTTGCTTGCTGTTTGACTCTTGTGACTGCAGAAATATTGTGTGCACTCACAGCTACACTGAAAAAAAAATCAGTTTTGTAATCAGTACCTTTGTCTTGTTCTCTAGGAAGAATATGTAAATATCACTAAAACAAAATAAATTTATTTGAAATAAAATTGTATGAGCAATTAAGATCTGTTTACAGAGTCTAACACTTTTCTGTTTAATATTTGTATTTTTTAAACATACTGAAAGATGATTTTTTGCTAGAACATATTTAAGTATTTTCTTAGTTTTATTCTTCTAGACTCCTCTGTAAATGTATCATGTTTTAAGGATGTTTAGATGGGACACGATTGCATTTCCCTTTCTTCTAACACAGTAAGTGTAAAGCGACATCTAAGTGACAAAAGTAACTAAACACAAATATGCCAACTCGTTTTTTTTTTGTTTTGTTTTTCAGTTTGTGATTGGTTATGGTGTCATGTCTGCTAATTTGTCAGACAGCAATTTGTGTCAGAACATAGACGGTAATAATCAGTCACTGATAGCATGACAACAGTGTGCTGGGAGTACTTGACTAATTCTGTCTGTAAGAACTGATGAACAAAAAGCCCTTCTCTAGTTTAAATATTTTTACTGGAAATCATGACAAAAATACAGATAACTGTAAAAAAAAAAAAAAAAAATCCTTTAAAAATGTTGGTCTCAGTGAGTAGTATCAATAAACACTGTGCTCGGAAAACTAAAAGCCTTTATAGATTAGTGAGAAAAACACTCAAGGTGTGATGGTGTTACTGTGTGCAATGGTATTCTGAGTAGTTAATGAGCAAATAATTGGTTTGCATCAGAGTTCAGTCCAAAAACTAAGCTTCTCTTTATACTACGCATACTGCTTATTTAAACAGGGTACTGACTTGTATTCAATGAATAATGAACATTCAGCACTGCCTGTCATTCTCAGTACATAATTGCTGGTGTTCGCCAAGGCAAGCATCACTATAACTATTACTCATACATGCGGTCACTGATTTAAAGTCTATGTAATAAAGCAATAAGCCCTTAGACGACAAAGAATTAACTTGATGGAGCTCAAACTCAAAACACACGGCAGCAACAAACCAAGTACTTTTTGGTGCTACCCCAAGAAGCCATGGTCCGTGTCGCGTCGTGCCTAGCAACGCCCCTTAGCTGTTATAAATTCACTGTAAACCACGGCTTCACGGGGCTTATTGCTTTTATAAAACGGTTATTCCATATACGTAGTTAGGTTTCACAAAATAAAACAGCAAATAAAGTGTAATGATATTAATAAAAACAGTATTCTTCCACCAAACAATGTAGTTCCTCAGAAACAGTTGTGGTTGCAACAAAGTGGTTGCCGAGCAACACACAGAAGTAAACAAAGGTGTATGTTTGTAGAGTAATTTACAACAGCTTCGAACGTGGCTCAACCAATCAGAATCAAGGACCGGAACGATCCGTTTTATAAACTGTATTAAACTCAAGTGCATAACTGGATGGATGATATGTCAAATCATTCAGCCTGTTGAAGAGAGGTGTTTTCTTTAAGCAATTTGATTTCCATAGACTTCCATTGTGAAAAAATAAGTACACTTTAGCATACTTTTAAAAAGGCTACTTGTTACAAAAATTATACACTTCAAGTAAGCAATAAGGTATGAGAGCTGTAAGGTCTATATTGTGAATAAGTCATGGCTGAAAAGCGTTAGGCATGACGTGAAAAATTCAAAATTCAATTCAATTCAATTTACATGTATTATAGTTTATAGATGTTATATGTAATTATTATTAAATTTAAATTTAATAATTACTACTATTGTGTTTGAAATATGGTTAAATTGTACTGCTTAATATACAGTCTAGATTTTCTTTGTAAACTAAAATATTATTTAATGTCATTACTATTGAAACTTGTATGTAATGTATTTCAATATATACATTTGTAATGATGAGGTTTGGTACATTAATATATTAACTTTAAATATAATACTGAATAACACACTACAGTTAAAATTATAATCAAGCACATGTATGCACTTTAGTATGTTCAGTCAACACATCAAAATAAGTGTACTGCTTTAAAGCACAACAAAAGATTATTAAAACAATGACTTATAATGTACTTGAAAACAAATATTTAATTTGACACTATTACAAAGCATGTTTTAAAAATGTACTCAAGTGTGTTAAGAAACAGTGAAACTCTTTTATATTAAGTGGCTTTTTATTTTCATTAATAATGTTAAGTGCAAGTACAGGTTTTAAAAATACTTAAGATTTAAACTTTTACGCTACAAGTGCACATTCAGTACAATTAAGCACTTCTTTTTTCACATTGAAGGAGTAACATGAATCATATGTGGAGACCAGATTGTCTTTAAGATGGACTCTTTTGTAATTATGTAGCCACCTAGAAACCAGAGCACTGTAGCAACACTCGAGCAGCTGCATGAAAAAAGTCTTACAGTGGACACAACCTGAGATTAACTGAATCACTGTCAGCACTTCACATCCCAAACGCTCTTCTGCACAGAATCATGATATTTAATGATTTCACACAATCAAACATGACATTATGAACCTTGATTATATCTGTCCTATCGGCAACCCAGAATGCAATCGTTTGAGTGATTTATTATGAGTTGAACAAAGGTTGAAGTCGGTCAGCCGGAGTCTGGCTTGTGATGCTCGTTAGTTTAATTAAAACAATTTAATTAGGACGAGAGACTGCTCTTTGGGCGAGAGGAGGCGGATGGTGCGGCAGAATATTATATTATATTATATTAGAGGGGACTGAATTGGTCAAAACAGCATAATGGTGCTGTTATGGTGTTAGCATTTTGCTAACTTCTGCCATTTTGCTAGCTTGAACCAAACCCTCACTCTGTCCAAAACCCTGCCCTCCAAAGTCATGTAAGCAAACCCCAACAAAATGAATTACAGACAGAGAGTTTCATCTGCAATCCCGCTTTAGAAAATGCTGTCGTCATATCAGCCAAAGTCGTCCCTCTCTTAGACAGCAATAAAAAGGCTATATTCGTGGCTGGTTCTCAGTCAAGCATTACGAGCTGACCCAACCATTCCAGCGGATTTATCCCGCTGAGCCGCAGCGTCACCGGTCAGTGTCTTTCATTTCTCACCTCAGCGAGTCCGTACGCTCGTTACAGAAGCAGCACCTCGAATTAATCCCGCCATAAAGAAATAAAGTGCTGTGAGATAATGTACGACCCCACCATAACTGTATTATTGTGCTCAGTTGTGTTGTAGCGGAGGGCCTGAGATGGGGTGAGCGTATTTGTGTAGTTTTCTCACGTCTGGGATAAAGTCCTGGCAAACAGCTGTGTAAAGAGAATCGGAGGCTATAGTTGTGAAGGCTAGTGGTTGTCTGGCTGTGACGTTTTACATTATCTGTCATCTGAGGACTTGTTGAACAGCTGCAGTTTGTCAGCGATACACACCCAAGGTTATGAGCCAGAATAGGCTGAGGTAGCAGCTTCAGAGTTATCAGGTACAAACAATTAAAAAACTCATTATAATCAATGATTAGGTTCAGTTTGCATGTTATTAAATCAGCATAAGTAATAATATTTCAGCCCTGTAATAATATTTTCTGGAAAAAAAAAACTGCAATAGCACACAAATACACATACAACATTCTGCAAAGACGTTATTAAAAGTAACAAATGTATCTTATTTTACTGGAAAATGAAAGAACATTTGAACAAACTTGGATAATTACATTAACCTTTTAAACAACTGGGAAGTTGAGGGAAGTAAAAAATCATCTGTCAATTTCAGTGAGTGAAGAACAAATTTACATTCATGTGGGTTATCTATGTTATCGTCTTTGACAGACAGCTTTATTGAAGCCACCCAGGCTGCCATTTTCTCCTCCTCTGAAAGAGATGATGTAGTCAAAACATCTAGTAGTGCAGGCTGCTCATAAATACCATTGTGTATTGTGCGTTATTTTTTGACAGACATCGATATTGTGATATTCAAATGATGTGGGTTTGAAAACAGATGGATCATAAGGTAGTAAATATTTATTTCTTAGCGGCAAGTAGTGAAGTGATTGATGCCTGTGAGTGTGTAATGTCAATGTTTTTATTTCTAATATTTCAACTGACAGCCAGCTTAAGTATTTGACAGACATGATAACATGCATAAGGGCTGAACAATGTTTGATTGGTGGTGTATAATAAAATGAGAATTTAAGCTTTTTGCATAGCTAACTATACTTCTTTTATGGAATGAAGTTTATGTCATGCTTAAATAAATTACATGCCCCGAGAGAGAGAGCATAATATAAAGCATTAATTAATTGTTTTGAAGGAGCAGGAAACTTAATTTGCTAAGTGTTGTAATGAATGTAATCAATCTTTGATGCTATTCTGAATACAGATGAAGTATGAAGAATAATGCTGGATGAGAAGTTGATAATGATGACACTTTTTTCATTTTTGATGAGAAGCCATCTTTTTCTTGGTAACTGATCCTGTCAGTATGTGAAGATTGAGCTTGGCTAATATTTAATGATGCCACACTGGCACTGATACAAGCATTATTATTCAAACATAATTGCAAGATTGAAGATGCAATTAAAATGGCAGTAACACTGACTTGTTTTTGGATGTACTAGAATCAAATCAATGTCTAATACAAGACACATTGACAGATTGATTACTTTTTCTTTTAAACACAAAACAATGCTTCTTGTTAATATTATTTTGTTGTTTCGAGCAATATTGTGCACCATGCACTAACAGTGAGCTGTGAATCTGTAGAGACCACCCACTCTCTCCAGATAGCTAGTTTCTGTTCAGCCAAACGTTTGGCAGGACCTACAGCTTTTGTGTTTTGTGTTGCTTGCTGTCACAAATAAGTTTACCTCAGTTTGAATAAGACCATTTACATAATAGAGGACATATAATGATCGTTTGATTTATTTGCACTAGTTATATCATGATTAATTTTAATTAGTTACTTAGTTTTTATTTACTTGTGCATTTGTTGTTTACAACAATGTTACAAAAAAATAAAAAGTTGTATTTTACCTCAAGAACAAAAGAAAATATTTTGCATGAAAAAAAGACATTCATATTTAGCACTATAAAAATATTTTTTTCAATTAAACACATCTGGATAAATTGCTATGGATGAATTTATCATATTTCCAGATGTTGTTTTGTGATATATATGTGTGTGTGTGTGTGTGTGTGTGTGTATACATATACATACTGTATATATATATATATATATATATATATATCGTATACTGTCATTTCATGACTTTTAAGACTTAATTTGCAAAAGCTGTACAACTTTACAATTTGACATTTCTACTTATTGCTTTTGTTTTATAATGAGAATGAGTTTTTTGCAATACAATAATGATAATGGTGCGAGAATGGGTTTAATTATCGAAAAATTAAAATCGCAGTGCAATAAAAAAAATCTTAATGGACTTCATTTGCAGAGTATAATTTCATTATTTTCATTGTGGGATGAAATATAACCTGGACATGTCCTTGATGGTTTTGTGAGTTTCTCCCAAAGACATTATGTAGTCGATATGTAAACTTGTATGTCATACAATGGATCATCGTGGACAATTAGCGTTCTTGAGAAGTAATAACATGATGTGCGGATTGCATAGAGAATTTCCTCCCACTCTGAACAAGAGAAGTTTGGCAGATGCCCTGAAGCAATTATCATTATGGAATTCGGCAGTCATATCTAGATGCATCTCCAAAGGTTTGATTTGGTCTGCCAAAAGCATCCTTTGGAGCAGGTCCATTTCTGTTCCTTCTGTTCCTAGATCACTCATTCAATCCTGTTTATCTGCGCTTGCTAAAACTTTGTCTAAGTCAAATGTGTCATTATAGCCAATGAGTTTGTTGGCAAGACAAAACAGACATCCATTCTGCAGATCACATTCACAGACCGCTTTATCTGAGCCAGACTTCTATTGTATTTGTATCTGTTTATTTGTTCTGTTGTATTTACAATATGTGCTCTGGCAGTCACACAGATAAAACAGCAGGAGTATCTCGGAGAGCTGTAAAATCAGTGTGAGTGCAGTGGAGATAATGTGTCCCATAAAAAGCAAAGTGTCTCTTGTCCTCTAAGCAGTATGCGGTCACCCCAGAGCAAAGACACGGACACAACTTCGCATTCACTGCTGCACATCTCTATCTCCCTCAGTGCAAACAGAGGGATCAATCTCAAGCTCAGTGAGTCCAGTGATCATATCAGCGTCTTAAAGGCACACAAGAAGAAAAGACGAGGGGAGGATACGGCAAACATTGCATCACATTCTCATTAGGGTCTGGTTTAGACAATGAGTGTGTTAATATGGCCTGATACTATCTGTAATTATCAAAATAACTCGCATGAGCACTTCCGCAGTAGAGACATATATGGAGAGGCACGAAAAATGGCTTCAAAAATGAAAAACGTCTCGGTTACGTATGTAACCCTCGTTCCCTGAAGGAGGGAACGGAGACGTCACGTCGGATGACCGACGAATTGGGATCTCGCTTAGAGGGACCAATCTACTTCGAGTGTAAACTAAACGAGCCAATGCACATTGGCATGCGATTATTGCATCCAGCTGCTGCTGATCACAGCGTGAGTATAAGTAGGCAGCAGATGCAACGCATATTCAGGTTTTCGCTGAGGAGCCGAGCCAGTGACCCGG
>NW_015635053.1:85060-92532 GCF_001515625.1 Sinocyclocheilus rhinocerous | reverse complement strand
TGCATCTGCTGCCTACTTATACTCACGCTGTGATCAGCAGCAGCTGGATGCAATAATCGCATGCCAATGTGCATTGGCTCGTTTAGTTTACACTCGAAGTAGATTGGTCCCTCTAAGCGAGATCCCAATTCGTCGGTCATCCGACGTGACGTCGAGAGTGACCGACTGAAAGGGAACTACTGAGCAATAGATCAAATATTTGTCAGACACAGTCACTCCTCGTGTTTGGTAAGCCAAAGGAAAGCACAATCGTATGCATTAACTTCTAAAATTAAACACACTTTTAAAATAATGCAATGATGAGTGTGTGAAGTGAATGAGCGAAACGTAGCTTCCTCTGTGCGTCTCTCAGAAAGCAGCGCTTGACCAGAGTAATATCAACTAAGATACTGAATCATACATGTTTCTCTCAAGCTCTAACTACTTTATTAACTTCCCATTTTTTGGAGCATTAGCTACAATCGTTGTCCATTTGGAGCGTCTCTGTCATTTTACTACACTCGTTCACCTTGGGATCGTTTAGTCAGCCAATTTCCTCAGATCACAGGTCTTGTTTTTTTTCCCACCATGAATTAGTAATATCATATAATTGGACAGCTGTGGGCTGGTTGCAAGCTGTTCAAACAAGTGCATTATTTGTCAGTATTTGTTCAATCTTGAAAATGATCCAGACTCTGAGTCCCTCTGTAAATATGTCAGATGCATCTAATGAAACTGAATCACATTGCATAGTGTTTTTTAATCAGGGACAGAATTATTGTGCTGATATTATGCACTCAAGCAAATAAAAAGCGGTAAACTATATATTCTGATAGGATAGTGGATAGATAGATAGATAGATAGATGTTTTCATTGCGATTTGCAGGTGCTGAAGTGTCATTAATCAAACTGGTGTTCTCGAGAGGCTGCGGCTCTGACTCACACTGGCGTTTTCTATCCTTCTTTGCATCTTTTCTTTTGTTAGCTCCTCCTGCAGTCTGTCTGTGGGCCACTTGACTTATGCAATGTCAGATTGCATAACTGCAGCATAGCGCATTTTGCCATACATTCCCAGTGCAGGAATGGGACCTTGAATAATAAAACGGCTTATCCCGTGAATTGTCAGCTTCATTAAATTATTCACGCAATGCAATGGGTACAGACAGGCTCTCCGCCACTGTAGCAGAGAATTGACGCTTGAGAAATGAGAAATCCTTTTTGTTTGCCGATATCGCTATGTTGTTAATGAAATCAGAGGGCTAAGTCTCTTTTCATTATGTTTACCATTCTTTGCAGCACAGGTGGACCAGCTTCAGTTGAGCTATATGGAACTTTGAAGCAAGAGTTTTTTTATATATATATATACACACACACATATATGTGTGTGTGTATACACATATATGTGTGTGTGTGTGTGTGTATACTGTATGTCATGTAAATAATTTAGCACATTTAGATTTTTTATTTTGCAACTGTTTGCACAAAAGAGTTGCATTTTTTTATTATTATTATTAAAGTTGTAACATTTTTAAGCAGATTTTTGTCATGATACTGAGAATTTTTGGAGAAACAAATTAACTTCTGCTTGTGAGTGGAAAAATCTGAGAACGTCATATGTTTTCATTTAGATTTGCAAATAAAAAATTTTTTTATATGTTTGTAAGTTAATACTTACTGTTTCAATTATTTTCAATTATTTTTATCTTCATTTATTCAATCCTGCCATACCCTATTACTGAGATAGATAGATGTTTTCATTGCGATTTGCAGGTGCTGAAGTGTCATTAATCAAACTGGTGTTCTCGAGAGGCTGCGGCTCTGACTCGCACTGGCGTTTTCTATCCTTCTTTGCATCTTTTCTTTTGTTAGCTCCTCCTGCAGTCTGTCTGTGGGCCACTTGACTTATGCAATGTCAGATTGCATAACTGCAGCATAGCGCATTTTGCCATACATTCCCAGTGCAGGAATGGGACCTTGAATAATAAAACGGCTTATCCCGTGAATTGTCAGCTTCATTAAATTATTCACGCAATGCAATGGGTACAGACAGGCTCTCCGCCACTGTAGCAGAGAATTGACGCTTGAGAAATGAGAAATCCTTTTTGTTTGCCGATATCGCTATGTTGTTAATGAAATCAGAGGGCTAAGTCTCTTTTCATTATGTTTACCATTCTTTGCAGCACAGGTGGACCAGCTTCAGTTGAGCTATATGGAACTTTGAAGCAAGAGTTTTATATTTTTAAAATTTTATGCCTAAATCCCAGACCTCCATCTGATAGTTTCTATGTGAAGGGATTCAAGTAAACAGTTAAAACATATACTTGCTTTTACCTCTGAGAAAAACTAGATTCACTTCAAATTAAAAATTAGTTTACATGTTAGCAGATTTTTGTCATGATACTGAGAATTTTTGGAGAAACAAATTAACTTCTGCTTGTGAGTGGAAAAATCTGAGAACGTCATATGTTTTCATTTAGATTTGCAAATAAAAAATTTTTTTATATGTTTGTAAGTTAATACTTACTGTTTCAATTATTTTCAATTATTTTTATCTTCATTTATTCAATCCTGCCATACCCTATTACTGATGAAATCCCACTTACCGACAAGTAGCACATCACCTTTCACATTATAGGCCACATTTTAATAATCAAGAGATCAGACAGTATGTCACATTATGTTGACGATCACGTACCCACTGTACCTGTCTATGTCGGCAACATTTGCATGTTTGATGGAGTGAGTAAGTCGTTTCATTCAGTTCCCATCAAAGAAAATGAGATTCAGAGACTCAGGAGCGTCTCATCACACTCATGCCATCTTGACTCTCTTTTTGCCTGTCAGGGTTTCTGTTGGTGTAGCCGTCAAGCATGAAGTGGAATTTGTTCAAGAAGAAGCCTGCAGCCATGGTGGGCCCCGAGCCCACAGGTGCCAGCGCCCTGACCATGGCCCCTGCTGTTTCCACACCTGCAGACAACTCCACTGAGCACCAGGGCCCAGTCAGCAAGAATGACGTCTTTGGTGACATCAAAAACAAGTTCCTCAATGAGATGGACAAGCTTCCACGTGAGTATTTGACTATTGTGCGATATTTCATAATCCCTAACCAGAGACCAACATTTCTAATGTACCTCAAGCTCCAAACTCAGCTCAGATCTTCAGACTCTGCTGTTTAGTGTGTTGTATCTTTTCTAACCGATTAGACCATGTCAGGCTCTACTGTGCTGCCTAGAAACACCCTAGCAATGCCCTAGCCAACATACAAGTCTGTCTTGACTAGGGCTGCCCCCGATTTTCTATATCTATATTCTCTAAGATTTTTCTAGTCGGCTAGTAGTCGTTCATTTAAGCCATTACTAATTGCATGTCTATATTAATCTAATTTATTAAATATATACTGACAAGAATATGACTACGAATGTGTCGGAAAAAAAGAGCCGGAGATATTTTAATTATGTATTAATAAACTAATGATTTCTGAGTCATTGTCGGTTGCAGGGATGAAGTTGATGATTCTGACTCACCATCTCCATCATCGCCAGAGTGTTTTCGATTTTAATTGATTTGTTTAAAAGTAGACATTTCAAACTTTCTATAGATATATTTCTCATATCTGTGAGGCAAGTAGCTATGGAAGACCGTTTCTGCCACTGAATTTAAAATAAAATAATTGTGACTTTTTATCTCACAATTCTGACTTTTTTCTCCAAATTGCAAGTTATAAAGTCATAAGTGTGAGATTTAAGCTCACAATGCTAAGAAAAAAGTCAGAATTGTGAGAGAAAAACTTGCAAGAAAAGGCAGTCGTGGCCTAATGAGAGTTAGACTTGTAACCCAAAGGTCGCATGTTCGAGTCTCGGTACCAGCAGGGATTGTTGGTGGGGGGAGTGAATAACCAGTGCTCTCTTCCTCCTTCAATACCACAACTGAGGTGAGCCCCTTGAGCAAGGCAATTGTACGAAAATTGTCAGTTTTTTGTTTTATATGGAATTGGACTTTATGGGCCAGATTTACAATCAGCTTGTGCCAGCGCAAACCCTCATTTGGTGTTAAAAAACTAATGTCAGGACTTACTAAAGACACGCAGTGAGGAATTAGCACTGAAAAGGCGTGGACATGGTTATTTTTGCAACTCACCTTATTGAATATGTATTTGTAGGAGTTTCCCTTTCGATCGGTAAATTTATGGGAGGAGAGTATTTAAATGAATCACGCAACACGATTTACTAAGATTTGCGCTTGTCAATTCACTGGTATTTGTGGCATTATTTAACGCCCAAAAAAAGCATGTTTTAAAGCAGGCGGTAATTTGCTCTGCTGTGGTAGATTGCGCTGGTCATTATGGAAATGAGATGTTGTGTCTTTGTTCATTAATGTGCACATTGTCAGTAAATCACATGCAGAATTTTCCCCTCCCATCGGCGCTTTTGTGGAATTGCGCTCTAACTCTAATTTGCCCTGTTTAGTAAATATGGCCCTAGAACTTGCACTCATGCAACTCAGAATTGCGAGGCGTAAACTCGCCATTGCGAGAAAACGTCAGAATTGTGAGATAAAAAGTCACATTTTTTATTCATTGGTGGAAACAGGATTCCATAAGTATAGCCTATACAGTGAGTTTAGTTTCATTTTTGTGATGTGCTTCAGTTCACGGAGACCGAGACAGCAAAAAGCGCATCCTGTTTGTTTTCTTTATTTTACATGTTTTGCTGTTATTGTCAGTGTACACAAATAAAAGTTGACCCTTTACAGTTTCAAATGATGCATTACTCGTATCTGCATGAGCAAAAATGACGGCATATTTTAGGTTGTTTCCACTTGTTTCCAAAATGCAAGTGATCGTGTCGGTGCTTCCATGTCATGCAGTAGCATGTTAACAGCTTCCACACTTCACAAAAACTCTAGGATATGTGCCTAATAATGCATTTATCTAGGTTAACGTAAGAGTGAGCAGCCGTGTAAAGTTGCCACTACTTATGTTTCAAGTTCAAATGATAAGCCATATATGAGGTCAGTGAATGATATGCTGTGGGCTAATTACCAGGGGTGTTGTTAGGCCCTTTTTAGTGGGGCTTCAGCTGCGGATTCTCCCCGTCTTTTAGTCAGCGTTATTCAGCGTGTTCTTGGCACAGTGATAGTGTCAGAAGCAGAGGACAAGGTGTGTGCATTTATCGATAGATTGTTATGATATCTGCATCTGTGCAGTTCTTTGTCATAAATGCAGTTTACATAATGTGATGCAGAAGCAATACAAAACATTTTTTTCATCCACTGTAAAGTTTTCACTGAATTCACCCTTTATCACACCTACATTGTTTCCTCTAGTGAAAATGGAACGTGAAGACAAACTTCTTTTAAAAATTTTGTTTTATAATTGAAACATATTATTGTGGATGTGGCATTAGATGAACATCATGCACAGAAATTATTAAAGACACAATCACACTGTAAAAATTATTTGTTGGTTTAAATTAAGTAGCCTAACCTGGTTGCCTTAAAATGTTGATTTAAACTAAAGAATTTATTTGATAACTGATTGATTTAGAAACTCTAAATATGTTATCTGAAAAACATTTGTGAATCTAAGCTGATTTGACAAAATATTTGTGAAAAGTTATGATAATAAATCATGTAAATATTTTTTAAAGTGGTGACAGACAGCACTCAGTCAATGTATTCATTTAAACTGCTTATCATAGTGAATGACAGGGACAGAGACACATCATGTGGAGTTATTTCATTCTGCTAAATAATTACCCAGCAGATGATTGTGACATTTATAGCCTAAGAGTAAATTGATTTGTGGTTTTTGATGTCACTTTGAATTATAGAAGTGGCAAATTGATAGATCTATGTGTTGTTATTTTATTTATTTATTTTTTAAATAAAAAAGGAATGGTTTAAAGGGGTCATGAACTGCCTTTGTTTTTTATTTCGTAATGTTCTCTGAGGTCCACTTATAATGTAAGATTTTTACATCAAAAAAACATAATTTAGAGGTAATATTTTCTGTCCTGTTT
Source organism: Sinocyclocheilus rhinocerous (assembly GCF_001515625.1). NCBI lineage: Eukaryota > Metazoa > Chordata > Actinopteri > Cypriniformes > Cyprinidae > Sinocyclocheilus > Sinocyclocheilus rhinocerous. Next base: position 86,533 of record NW_015635053.1, on the reverse strand, counting down.
TAACCCCCCTCATCAGAACGCTCTGCTTGAATAGGCATGGAGGATTGTAGACTCAGAAGTAAATGCCCACTGCTATGATTGGCTAATAGTTGTTCAATTCAATTCAAGTTCATTTGTATTGCGCTTTTCACGATACCAATCGTTGCAAAGCAGCTTTACAGAAAATATTAATGTTTCTACATTACATTTAGGAAATCATGTAAATATTTTTTAAAGTGGTGACAGACAGCACTCAGTCAATGTATTCATTTAAACTGCTTATCATAGTGAATGACAGGGACAGAGACACATCATGTTGAGTTATTTCATTCTGCTAAATAATTACCCAGCAGATGATTGTGACATTTATAGCCTAAGAGTAAATTGATTTGTGGTTTTTGATGTCACTTTGAATTATAGAAGTGGCAAATTGATAGATCTATGTGTTGTTATTTTATTTATTTATTTTTTAAATAAAAAAGGAATGGTTTAAAGGGGTCATGAACTGCCTTTGTTTTTTATTTCGTAATGTTCTCTGAGGTCCACTTATAATGTAAGATTTTTACATCAAAAAAACATAATTTAGAGGTAATATTTTCTGTCCTGTTTTAACCCCCCTCATCAGAACGCTCTGCTTGAATAGGCATGGAGGATTGTAGACTCAGAAGTAAATGCCCACTGCTATGATTGGCTAATAGTTGTTCAATTCAATTCAAGTTCATTTGTATTGCGCTTTTCACGATACCAATCGTTGCAAAGCAGCTTTACAGAAAATATTAATGTTTCTACATTACATTTAGGAGTAGGTTATTAGTGGTGACTATGGCAGAAATGTACAGTAAGAATTATGCAGTTAGTTACAAATTACACCTAATCAAATAGACGGTGAACACTATTAACTGCAATGATTATATGTTGTGATTAAACTTTGTGATTGCGATTAAACGTTGCGATTAAGCAACATTTGGTAGTCTTATATGTTGTTCCAGGGTTAGCATCATCTGAGGTCTTCTGGGGGGTTGGCATCATCTCTTCTCAGGTGTTCGGTCATCTCAGATCTTCGTAAGGGTTGAATCCAGACTGAAGCTTGTGTAATTCCTACTTGCCTCGGGATGCAATCCCGTGCAGTTGATCAGATACAGCTGAAGTACAAAGTTACGAGATACATTATGTGAATGCTTGGCTAAAAAGATGTCTTTAATCTAGATTTAAACAGAGAGAGTGTGTCTGAACCCCGAATGTTATCAGGAAGGCTATTCCAGAGTTTGGGAGCCAAATATGTAAAAGCTCTACCTCCTTTAGTGGACTTTGCTATCCTAGGCACTACCAAGAGTCCGGAGTTTTGCGACCTTAGGGAGCGTGATGGATTGTAGCGTGATAGAAGACTAGTTAGGTACGCAGGAGCTAGACAGTTAAGGGCCTTATAAGTAAGTAGTAATATTTTGTAACTGATGCGGAACTTAATAGGTAGCCAGTGCAGAGACTGTAAAATTG
>NW_015635053.1:84401-84687 GCF_001515625.1 Sinocyclocheilus rhinocerous | reverse complement strand
TACCTGTAGCTTGTTTATTGAAGATGCAGGACAACCACCTAGCAGTGCATTACAATAGTCCAGTCTAGAGGTCATAAATGCATGAACTAGCTTTTCTGCATCAGAAACAGGTAACATGTTCCATAGCTTGGCAATGTTTCTAAGATGAAAAAATGCTGTTTTTGTAACATGAGAAATATGATATTCAAAAGAAAAGTTGCTGTGTAATATAACACCCAGATTTTTGACTGTAGATGAAGTAACAGTATGCAAATTGTAATCCAAGAGATTCTGTGTACTGTTTTTT
>NW_015635053.1:81664-84367 GCF_001515625.1 Sinocyclocheilus rhinocerous | reverse complement strand
ATGTTCACGCAAAGAAAGAAGGCGTAACTTTTATTCTCGCTGTAGTGTTGTTGCCGCCTCTGCCATGTCATGAAGGCGCTGTGTGTTTCGTTTCAAGTAAAACTAGCAATGAGATGCAGCCTTGGTCTGATGCAAGAAACAAGTTATTTTTAATTTTAACAAGTGCAGTTTCTGTACTATGATGGGGCCTGAAACTGGACTGAAATTCTTCATAGATAAAAAAAATTTTTTGCAGGAAGGAGCACACTTAGATGCAGTGATAAGTTTATTTAGCTCTTCTTGTCCTATAGTTATAAAGCACTGCCGTTTTTCTTTGGGTGCGACGAATGGAAATGTATTACAAGGCGATGTAGATCCTATATTTGTTATTGTATTTCTGATGCTATTTTATCAGTGAAGAAATTCATAAAGTCATTACTACTAAACTGTGAGGGAATATTTAGTTCGGGTGACGTCTGATTATTTGTTAATCTAGCCACTGTGCTAAATAAAACCTTGGATTGTTTTGGTTATTTTCTATTAGTTTGCGGATATGCTCAGTCCTGGCAGCTTTTAAAGCCTGTCTATAGTTGGACATACTGTTTTTCCACCCAATTCTAAAATCTTCCAAGTTAGTTTTTCTCCATTTGCGCTCAAGATTACGATTTCTTCTCCTTCAGCGACGACTCTACGCTCATCGCTGATCCTGGAAGCCTGGATTGAGAACTTCCTGCTCGGCTGACCGGCTCTCTTCACGCCTCAGCATCGCAGCAGTTCCGGTCCAGTTCCCCTGCCGCCATCCGGCGATACTAAAAGAGCTTATTTCTAGCAGGTAAGCCCTAAAAGAGCAAATTCTAGCGACGCTGTTGCAAATGTCGCACTGCGAGTGTGGCTCGTGCAGGCGGACCGCCTTTCACTGAAGGCAGCCCCGCTCTCCCGTTTCTCCTCTCTCAGCAAGCCTCGGAGAGAGAAACAGCAAAGCTTGGGAACTAAGCAACCGGGTCTGAGCGATCTCACGCCGACACAGAGCCTGTGTACTCGCACTCCCTGCTGCACTTCGATCCTGGTCTTGCACGTAAGGATCAGTGTCCCTCTTTACATCGAGCGGTCGTTCGCGGAAGGCGGCCCCGCCTCCCCGCTCTCATGTTTCTCTCCTCCCAGTTACCTCGGAAGAAGCAACAGCGAGCTCGCGGGTTGAGTGATCAGGCAGAGCAATTTCATGCTGACACACATCAGGTGTGCTTAATCTGTATTTGTGTGTGCGTCGCTGAGCCCCGCCTCCCCCGTGCTTGTGTTTCTCTCCTCCCAGTTACTCGGAGGTAGAAATTACGAACTCACGGGTATTAATGATCAGGCTTGAGTGATTTAATGCCGGCAAGGCCCCCGCTTGCATCACTCTCCACGCAGCTCTTTGATCTGCCAGTGTGTTTACACGTGGGGATCGGCACACCTCATTGTCGAGCGGCTCAATCTTCCTGGGCGGTCTGGAGCAGAACGCTGTCACCAATGATTCAATATCGCTGACAGCTTTGTATTTGAACGCGCCTCTCGCCTGGGCCACGCCCATGCTGAGGCTGCGCTGCTGAGACAGACCGCTCTTACAACGAGAGCTCATGTCTCGCTATGCTTTGCTCGCGGCTTGATTTCTTCAATGAAGACAGCCCCGCCCCTCCCCTCATCCGCTACGAGCGGATTTGAGAGAATGCGCTCAGCATTTTTGATCTGCCAAAGTGTTTACACACAAATATCATCAAAACTCCTCTTCTTACGAGTGGTTTGATCTTTTTAGGTGGATTAAAAGAGAATGCTGTCACTAATGATTATTATCACTGACAGCTTCAAATTGAATGCGTCTGGGCCACGCCCACGCTGAGGTTGCGCGCACGGGGGCTGACTGCTCTGCTATGAGAGCATTAAGTCTTGCGAAGCATTTTTTGAAAGCATTTTCAGGGAAAGCAAATTTCCTCTTCGGAGTGTGGGGTCCCCATACGGCGACCAATTCAATTCAATTCAAGTTCATTTGTATAGCGCTTTTCACGATACAAATCGTTGCAAAGCAAAAATTGACCAGCCTCTCAATTTAATCCAACCCCTTGTCACACGGGCTGAGGCCTGTCGGGCCATCCCTGTAGTGCCAATCTGGGTGTTAGAGATACTAAAACGAGGTTATTCACTGCAATTCACTCGAATACCCCGAGATTCAGCTGCGTGGTTCCCACCTCAGCTAAGAGCAAAGACGCACACGTCCTGCGCTCAGAGGTGATGAATTTGCTGGCGATAGGAGCTGTAGAAACTGTTCCCCCAGCTCAGAGCGAGTCAGGCTTCCACAGCCTCCGCTACTTCCTCGTTCCCAGAAAGGATGGTGGCCTCCGGCCCATCCTCAATCTCAGACACCTGGATCACTCCCTCATGAAAAGGTCGTTCAGGATGACTATGCTGAAACAGATCCTTGCGCGAATTCTTTCAGGAGACTGGTTCTTTTTGCTGGACGCATACTGGCCCCCCGCGCTTTTACGAAGTGCATAGACGCGGCTCTCTCCCATCTGAGACAGATGGGAATCTGCATTCTCAATTACCTTGATGACTGGTTCGTTCTGGCCCAGTCAGAGGCAGAATTAATATCACACAGGACACTCCTCCTCAGCCACCTGGAGTGCCTGGGACTCAGGGTCAATTTTGCCAAGAGCCCATTGTTCCCCAGCCAGCGAATATCGTTCCTGGGAA
>NW_015635053.1:81175-81574 GCF_001515625.1 Sinocyclocheilus rhinocerous | reverse complement strand
GGCTTCCACATCAACTGCCTGGAAATGCTAGCAGTATGTCAAGCCTGTCAGTTCTTCCTGCCAGTCCTAAAGGGGCAGCATGTGCTACTCCGATCGGACAACATGTCTGTGGTGTCCTATATAAATCGCCAGGGAGGCCTCTCCTTGAAGCGTCTCTTCACTCTGGTAGAGCGCTTCTTAGAATGGGCTCAACCCAACCTGTGCTCGCTGAGAGCAGCGCATATACCGGGCAAATCCTCGGCCCGACTTATGGGCCCTGCACCTCTGGCCGCTCGACGGCAGCCTTCGATCCTCCCAGAGCGAGTCTTAAACACAATTTCGGACCCTCATTCTTCCGATTTGACAGAGGTGTTGTCATTTCTGCAAGAGCTGCTGGATAAGGGACGTTCCCCATCCACG
>NW_015635053.1:67693-81121 GCF_001515625.1 Sinocyclocheilus rhinocerous | reverse complement strand
ATCCCTTCATGGGATCTGCCCACTGTGCTGAGGGCCCTGAAGGGCCCCGCTTTCGAGCTGCTACAGTCTGCCAACATTTGGTCGCTATGTCGCTTTCAGACCTAACAATAGGTCTGAAAGAAAATCTGCTAATTCTTTAGGAAATCTGTATACGGCCCTGGCGGTCTATACACAGTTGCCAGAGCAAGAGATTTGATCTGTGATCATTTCATTTACAATAACTGCTTTGGGTGCGAGTGATGTAATGTTTAGGAGCCCAAGCTTTAAAAATTGTTTTTGTTCATTTTGCATTTTTCCGGCTTAATCATGATCAGATTTTTACTAGATCCTGCATTAAATTTATATTTTGGCCTCACTATTCGGGGAACAGACACAGTCTTTATACATTGGACAATGCAAGTACTTCTATCATTTAAGTGGGTAGAACAAAAACCATCATAGCAGTTATTTGAGAATTGGCTTACTAGTCATATGGAGCGTAGCGTCCTGGAGATGTTGTCCGAAAGGAGTTCCGCTCCGACTCTGCTGGGGTGAAGGCCATCAGCGCGAAAAAGCCTAGGTCGCTCCCAGATAAGATTCCAATTATTAACAAAGAGCAGTTTCTGTTCTTTACACCATGACAATAACCATTCATTTAAAGCAAAAAGTCTACTGAACATTTCGTGTCCTCGTCGATACGTGGGAAGCGGGCACCCAGGGCCTGTGCAGAGAAACACACGGAGTAGAGGTGGTGGGAGAGTTAGCAGCAGGCTGTATACTTACCCCGAACTTGTGAGCGTCAGCCCGGGATGTTTCCAGCGCGGCTCTCCGCTCCCCCAGCTGGGCCTGCTTCTCCAGCAGCTCGCGGATCTGCTTCTCCACGGCCTCCAGCTCGAGCTGCACCGAGTTCCTCGATCAGGCTCCTGAAGTCCCTCTTCAGTGTCTCCGTCTGCCGCAGCTTGGTGTCATTAACCCTCGCGTGCAGCACGACCGTGCTGATGCTCTCGTCATCCTTCAGGATCACGGGTATCTGCGCAGAAACAACGAGAACACGAGCACCAGGGAAACTGTGAGTGTGCACTTTACCTTTAGCAATCTCCACGGCCTCCAGCTCGAGCTGCACCGAGTTCAGCTCGAACGTGTCCTCACCTGCACTCAAAGGTAGACACAAATCCACCATTAAGGCACGTAACAGTGAGTAAAACAATGGTAATCTGTGTGAATAGTGTAAACAATGTAAGCAAGATTAGCGGCAACCACGCTGGCAATGCTAACAGGCTACAGGCTAGTAGCGGACTCTAAAACTAGTCATAACAAGGCGCTCCGATTATTTTTGTTGTAGAATACAATAGGGGATATGTTCACACGTTATAGAAATGAAAATGGTGTATAAAATTGATTTAAAAATAGACGATAAAGAATTAACATGACGGAGCTTCAACGCAAAACACGCGGCAGCAACACGTTTATGTATGTTTGACAGCGTACATTCCTTCACAGATGGATGCTGCTGTGATTTAGGTCAAAAACACATAAATACTCATATCAAATGATCAGTTTATCAGACAAAGCAATAGTGATCACGTAATAAATACAGTTTACACAAATACACTTGTGTGCTGCGATATCGAATCCAATATAGTCGGCACAGCATCGTCTTTTAGTTTCAATCTTTCTGAAAATCCTGTGTCGAATTGTGACTTTTTAGAAAACGAATCCGCAGTAAAATGAAGTGAACAAAGGACCAAGTTCTTACTGATGCGGTCTGGCACTTCATTAAAAATAAAGTTCATCAAATAATGTTTATCCTTTGGTTTATGCATAGACCTGTGTTTGCCGCTCTTGTCATTTACCTACTACATGTGCGAATCAGTGGGCGGGGCTAAACAGGCAGCAATGTAGAAGCAGGCGTTGATCTTCTTCTACGGAGGCGGTGCTTAGTCACTCTATTACATCATAGAGTTGTACATTCCACAACCATATTGTCCTGTGGTTTTGGCAGACTGCCTTCAATATAAGCTGTTTCTAGACTAACAAGAAAGTTTTGAATTCTGAAACTTACAGGATGTCTCTATAGCAAAATGACCTCTTATTTATCAAAAGAGCAAGGAAATTTTGATTTCTCAGTTCATGACCACTTTAATATATAGAGCAGATTAAACATACTGCCTAACTAGACAATTACAGTAATATAAGGTTTGTCCATTCTAAATAAATATAAATGAATATGATCTGGTTAGTTAAAATAATTTGAAATCAAATCAATATTCAGGGGTTGACTTGATAGGTATAGAACTTATTGTATGTATTGTTAAACAGTATAAACACTTAACCAGTTTTTTTTTTTAAATCATACTCTCATTGTGGATTGAGCCCCCCTAATATGGAAATCCTAGAATCGCCCCTGGTAATTACCTCAAGGACCAGCCATTAACAATCAGGTTTGTTTTTTTCTGTGACTAACAAACTAATACAATTTTGGTCCACTAAGCCTCTTCTCATCAACCAGCGTTTAGTCTACTATTAAGCCTGATTCTAAACTTTCATTGTCTAGAATATGCCTAAAGCTATGGCTTTGCAGTTGCATACACTCATACAAGCAGTGAGTATGAGTGTACATAAACTTGTAACAAACTTTAGTCCTGTTCTGTATTGATGAAGGTAATGGTGAAGACAAACACCGCTCTCTTAATGACCCTGATAAATCTGGATTTGTATTTCCAGCCTCTGTTCCTCCATCTTTCTCTGTCCTTCTCTCACTTTTAGTGCCTCCATGGGCCATCATCGCCATCGCGATCGTAGCCGTGGTCCTCATTCTCACGTGCTGCTTCTGCATCGTTAAAAAGACCTGCCTTAAGAAGAAAAAAGGCAAGAAGGGAAAGAAAGGCAAGGGAGAAATGGGAATGAAGAACATGAAGGGAGGAGAGGTATGACCACCTGACACCAGCACTCTTCACCCTTAAAGGGATAGTTCACGTCAAAATGAAATATTTATATCATACTTACTCATTCTGATGTTTCGGCTCTGTATCTCTTTCTTTCATGACACAAAATGAGATGTTATGGAAAAAAATGTACAAGCTGTTCTTTTAGATAAAACAAAAGTAAATGGCAAGCTCCAAAATGATATAAAAATTCAGGTATTAATGTCATACATGTGCAGCTTCAACATGTTTCTAAACATCTCCTTTTATGTCTCACAACAGAATGACTTGAGAGTTAATAAATGATGTCTAAATTTACATTTTGGGTGAACTATTCCTTTAAAACCGTATGAAGAGACAGAAAGATTAAAGTTTTTCCACTTGCTAATTTCCATCTGCTGCTAATGAGTTTAATAGGGTTCGATACATATCTAATCTGAATCTTTCACTTGTTTAATGCTTTTAACAATGCAATATATTTGAAAGACTCAGCAACGGTCTGTTTTAAAAAATGGCTGTGTTACTACCTCACATATCCTTAATATAGCTTCTAGGTCAAGCAAATGGATGGTTGGTAGTTTGGAAAGATTTTTTAGCCATTTAATATTCATGGAATATAAAATATTCAGTGTTGTACGTCATTTGCTGCCTGTAAAGCAGGAAAGCTACATGAAAGATTTCCCGCCACGTTATTTCATTTGCCGTGTTCGTATAATTTGGTTTCCAAAAGAATGTATGTGCTGTTAATCTCTTGTGCTTTTGTGTTAAAAATGACACATTTTCCAGCGAACGCACAGCAGCACTAAATCTTTTTTATCTGTGCTGGAAGTATAATAGCTGAATAGCTGAAGAGTTTTGCTGTATTTGCCGTGTTGTGTCAGATCCCGCTGTGTGCTGTATGTTTGCTATTGTGACAAGCTAATTTCCCTTTGGGAATCATTAAAGTTTTGCCTGTCATATAATATATAATTTTCTGTATAAAAAAACTCTCAGAAAAACTTAGATGTGCATAAGCACCATCAAGCCAGGCTTATTATTTATGGGAGACCAGGGGTTATTGGAACATATTTTTTTCCGTTCATAACCTACTGTGTACTGCATATTTATCTGCTAGATTTTTGTACAGTATAAGTGCCATTTACTGTATATGTGGCAAAAGTAACTCTTTAATAGACCTATAATGAGAATGACTAGAATTGATATTGAATTAAATATTCATATCACTGTTAATATAAATACAAATATTTAAAATAATAGTAAAAAAAATGCCTAAAGCATTTCATTTGGTACAAAAATGTTAAAAAAAAAAAAATTTAAAGTACAGTATTTTAACTGACTATTCATATTGACAAAGTTCAAAATCGGTAACTGCTCAGTGCTCACTATTAATTATAAATCGAAATATAGTTATACCATCTCAAATCAGGCTTATTATAGATAACTAAAGCTAAAATAAAAAAAAGTTTTTGTTACTTGAAATAAAATAAACACTAACTATAAAAACAATTATTGATTTTAGCTAGTTGCAGAAGCAACATTTTTCATGTTCATATTTTTACTAAAAGAAATAAAACTAAAACTGAAGTAATACAAATAAAAATAATGTAGGCTTATTTTAACAATACCTAATAAAAATGGCAAAAACACAACAAAATTATTAAAATTAAATATTTAGATGCTATGCTAAAAACATATATTTTAAATATTCAATGTTTGTTCAATTATACAATTTTATTATTTTTGTTATTATTTTTGTTATTACTAATATATATTATATAATACATATATAATTATATAATAATATAATATTATATGATAATATATAAAATATAATTTTATAATAATAATAATAATAACTGATGATGTCATGATACAATTTATTTATTTTTTTTAATGTACGATTTAAGACATTTAATGGGTTACAGTTGCCCTCAGTCTCCCGTACTGTACAATAAAAGTGCCTCAAATGTGCCTCTATGTTATTTGCTTCTCAGATTTCTTTGGCTAAATTTGATGTTTGTATTAGCCAATAACGTAACGTGTTTATTTAAACCAAAATGTGTCATTTTTGATACATGTCCATTAAGTGTTACTTGATTTCCTCTGCTTGATTCTGTCTTCTGTGAGTTCAATCTCTCCCTCTCTCTCCATTTCTTCATCTCTCTATCCTTCCCGCTTTATGTCTGATATGTGCTCCGTGTATCTTGACTGTGCTGGACCCGTCTTCTCACGGTAGGTGTGATATGGCTTGCAGCGCCCCTCTCTGACTGCCTGGTGTAAGCTCAGACCAGTGCGGGGGAACTGGGCTATGAAAACTGGCTGGGAATGAACTCTTTGGCTTCTTCTTGAGTCTTGCAAGCTGCAGGGGTGCTGAGGTTGCTTGAGGAGCTAGTTTGGGGTTGGTTTGGGGAGGGCTCGCATTCCACCAGTTTGACATGCCACATGAACACCGGCGGGATGGGGAGTACAGACAAACGAGTAGAAGGAATGGCCCTTTAGAAGTGGATGTGCATTTGGTTATGAACTTAAACTTCATCCTAGCTTACTGAGAGACACCAACACACCAATCCTCACTAACATGCATGCTGAAAGGGTACGGTTGGAGATTTGTCCTCTAAAAGCTGCTCCACCTATCGCAAATCTGTCGCTTAAATGATCTTAAGTTATGCAACATACATGTATCTTTATATATTGCTTTCTTAAAGCAGTTAACTGGCAGCAAAATAAACCAAAGACATGTCCAGATGAGGTGAAGCAGCATTTGAGACAATGCCCAATGCATGCCCTTCATACAGGCACCAGTGAATGACCATGACTTGACTTGAGAGTAACTTTCCTGGACGACCCATTGTGTGCAAAGATGCAAAGAAGCTTTTCTTTTCTTCCTGAAATGTAGAGATGAGTCGTGGGATGAAGTAGGTGGCGTGGGAAACAACCGTTCACCAGGAGAACTGTTATAATGGTTTAGTTTGTTTTATTGCTTTTGGGTGTGTGTGTGTAATATTTTTTGTGTTCGAACTCTTAATGTAAACAATGCAGAAATATGTGACTTTTCCTGAAATTTGAGAGATATTTTAAGGCAGTAACCTGAGCTATAAATGTGTGGTATCACTCCAGAGCCGAAAAGAAAAAAAAAAAAAAGAAAAAAAAAAAAAGGGATCCTGATGTGCTGACAACTGATTGGCTGAATGATCTCAAACCCAAAATGATAACATCATTTTTGGATGAACTATCCCTATAAGACAGCAGATTGGGTAAAATATAAGCCCCCCAAAAAGATATCCAATTTTACATTCAAGTTTTTTTTTCCCTTTGGAAGAAGATTAATACTCACCAAGGATGCATTTATTTGAAAATAAATTTTAATTTATTTTTTATTTAATCAACCAGTGGTGTGTGTTCGGGGCAACCAATGACAGATGACATGGGAAACCTGTTTGAAAACAATCTTCTTTGCAATTCCACAAACCTAGTGGTGCAGAAATTAAACGCTTCTCCTTTGATATCTCACTGCCCTGAGAACTGAACAGAGGTTTAATTTAGCATGTTTAAATTGTCTTCATTGTTAATAATTCCACTTAATGCGTATACATTTTACTGATTTCTCACTAATAAAGCACATCATAAATTTTGGACACATAATAGGCTAGTGTTTTTTCTTGGGGCAGTGAATAGCACCTAAAAAAGTTAGGCTGAACAGGTTTAAATTAGGAACTTAAATCATAATGCAATAAACATGGTTAATCATGCTGATTTGATCACAGGGTTGTTGGTGCAAATAATTGTTTATTGTGAGTGATTGATTTCTCCTCCACCATTTCTTATTCCATCTGCCACCTTTACTAAGATGAATGTGCCGTAACTTAGCATGACTGCCTCTGAATGCTCAATGCAAGTCTCCTGAAGTTACGTAAGAGAACCACTGCAAACTTCATATTAGCAGTACCACATTAGTCTGTTACATCATTAATCATCCTCCAGATTTAATGCCAGCATCATTTTATTCACTATGTCTTGAACAATTATGCAATCAACGAGGAATATTTTCAGACTTTGCATTTTGTGGCTTGGCATGCATGAATGCATTCTATCCTGTCAGTTAAGATATAAGAAATGGTGCTTTTTTATGTGCGTGTGTGAGAGAGAGTGTGTGTGTTTTTGAGTTTGCGTGTGTTTGTATATTTTGGGGTGAGTGGTCAGGAAGGACGAATCCTCCCCCCAAGCATTTTTTGTTCTATTTAGAGACATTCTGATTCAACTCTTTTCGTTCATCTTGTATTCTTGTATTTCTTTTCTTCTCTTGTTTTTCCCAAAGCAAAAGCAGACATCTCCTTCTATGTAAGCTAATATTTGCTGTTTCACTAGCATTGTGTTTGAGGCTGCATAAATTCTTCAAAGTGCATAACAAATCTCAGAAATGCTTGATCTGATGAACAGTCGCAGCGGGGATCCGGTAATGCTGTTGGATGTTCCCACGTGGATGAGCTTGCTGGGGTCACTACTACCCCCAAAGCAGTGTTAGTCATGTAATAGGGTTATGTACTGTGTTAACTCCATCTCTTTCAGAGGACACAAATGCTAGGCTAGCAGAGAGAAACTTCCGGTTATCAGCATAATGTCTGGTCTACTTTACCGCTTACACCGTGTCCTAACCAGTGTGATGCGATAAGATTTCAGCGACAAGCAATTTGTCTGTTCACAAAAGATGTGTCATGGTTATGTGACGTGAAAAAAATCTATCAAAAACCACAGCCAATCAGAGCAGTCTGTGGGCGGAGTCTCTCCGTAAGTGCATTATGCTTATAACAACATGGATGAGTACATAATCTAATTTGTAAATATTAAACCATTTTACCATTATTAAAACTGCATACTGAGAGACTGATGCAATCTTTGTTATGAATACACTTCACACTGAGTTCAGTTTATGTTTCTTTTAATTTATTTCAAAGCAGGGTACTGTAGGTGATTTGGTTGAAAACGTCTCGGTTACGTATGGTAACCCTCGTTCCCTGAAGGAGGGAACGGAGACGTCATGTCGGATGACCGACGAAATTGGGATCTTGCTTAGAGAGACCAATCTACTTCGAGTGTAAACTAAACGAGCCAATGCACATTGGCATGCGATTATTGCATCCAGCTGCCGCTGATCACAGCGTGAGTATAAGTAGGCAGCAGATGCAGCGCATATTCAGGTTTTCGCGGAGGAGCCGAGCCGGTGACCCGGCCCCTCAGCGGTGTTACAGGAGCTGTGGCGACGGGACGTGACATCTCCGTTCCCTCCTTCAGGGAATGAGGGTTACATACGTAATCGAGACGTTCCCTTTCAGTCGGTCACTCTCGACGTCACGTCGGATGCCAATGTGCATTGGCTTGTTTAGTTTACACTCGAAGTAGATTGGTCTCTCTAAGCGAGATCCCAATTTCGTCGGTCATCCGACGTGACGTCGAGAGTGACCGACTGAAAGGGAACCAAATTTTTTTTTATGCTGGTTGAAAATCTTTTCACAACCCTATAACAATCACTAATGGTGTGTTCACACCAAAAGTGAATTTAATTTAGTGCTGTCAAACGATTAATCGCGATTAATCGCATCCAAAATTAAAGATTTGTTTACATGATATATGTGTGTACTGTGTATATTTATTACGTATAAATAAATACACACATACAGCATATATTTTGAAAATATGTACATGTATTTACATGTATATATTTATATTCATATAATTTATATTATATTATAAATATATTTAATATATAAACATAACATATTTTTCTTAAATATATACATGCATGTATTTATATATACATAATACATAGACATAGTACACACACACATATCATGTAAACAAAAACTTTTATTTTGGATGCAATTAATCGCGATTAATCGTTTGACAGCACTAATTTAATTATTCGTGCGAGTAGATTACATACAAAGTCAATTTAAAGACGTGAATAGGCGCGAGTTCGCGCCGGGGCGACGCAAATCACGCAAATGGATGATGTGATTGCTGCAAACGCGCGATATATACCTTAATCGCGCTTTCCACACAAGTTAAATTTTTTTAACTTGAGCGGAAAATTTGCATGATGCATTGACACGCAATCAGCGAAGAGCTTATTGACACATCCGGTTTGACACATCCCGTTGTATCAGAAAAAAAATTTTTTTAAGTGTTTTTATTCATGCAAGTGATGCAAAAAACATCCCGCGAGTAAACTAGAGTGAGTAACGCAATGCAAATATTCGTTTCACGTTTGGTGTGCACACACCATTAGTTAAGTGGTCTAAATGTATTTATATTGTCTGTGAAAGGCGTATGAGCATAAAATGTTTGTCCAATCGTATTCCTCGGTCCGAGGGCTACGATAAGCTGTTCTACTTTCCTGTCAACGTACGTATTTGCATACCTCCGTGCACCCTGTTAGACATCATACCTCATCATCAGTGTGTTTCATTACGCTACTGCAGACCGAGCAAGAATGGAAGGCGTTATCATTGTAATATTATGTGCTTTGTACTGTAATGTTTTCTCACCGATGAATGAGACATGAGATAATCTGACAGAATTGCATTCAACCCTGCACCAACACCATCTCTGATCATGACTCTGGTTAGCCTCTGGTCTGCCTGTGCGCGTTCATGTGTTTTGGAGGAGGCGTGGCTTTGGAGAGTGATTATGCAAGGAGGGTGGAATCTTATGCTTTCAAAGCTAGCTTTCAATAGTGCTAGCCTCCCTGAAATTGCCTACCCTACCTTTAAGATCTGAGGTAAATTAGCATCACTTTTAGTATGGCTAAAAAGGTCACGCAAAATGATATTCAAACTCACGTTACACATTTCTAGCTTTATAGTCTGTATGCTGTTAATACTATACTAACTGTTAATAGAATTGTTGCTTATATAGAGTCACTCATCACTGCAGCTGGTTAGGACAAAAACTCTTAATAACACTGAAAAGATGTTTTCATCACATGTCGCAGCATCACGTCACATCTGGTTGGGACACGGTATTATTCTGGACCAAGAGTGCCAATCTAGAAAGGGAAAAAACTTATGACAAATATATAAAAGTGATCAAATCCAAGTTAGTTTTTTTTTTTTTTTTTTTTTATCTCTTAGGGATTGGAAAATCTTAAAGTTGCAGTTCACCCAAAAATTCTGTCATAATTTACTCACATGAGCTCATGCTGTTCCAAATCCATAAGACTTTCGCTCATCGAAATTAAAAATTTTGTTTAATGAAATCTGAGAGATCCTGAAAGTCCTTTCCCCCAAACCTTTGACACTTCAAAAAGTTCATACAGTATATTTGACATATTTTACTCCATAAAACAGAGCTTGATATACAGTATGTGTGTTGATATATGTGTTGATTAATGCTCATTTGTAAATAAGAGCCTAAATTAAATCTGTTCATTATTCAGAAGACTTGGATTAAAGTGCTGGATTCATATGGAACATCAGATGTTTTGGTGGAACGGATTTTCAGTAGAGATACAGAAATCTCTCAGATTTCATTACAAATATGTGAATGTGTTTTGAAGATGATTGAATGTTTTATCAGTTTGAAGTAATTGCTGACAGAATTTTCATTTTTGGGCGAACTATTCCTTTAAATTGGTGATAAACCAGGATGGAAATATCTCATTCAGATAATGGTACATTTGACAAACAGTTATACAGAAAAGACAGGAGAAGTTAATGTACTCTACTCAAAAGTAATAAGTACAGACTGTTTCCAACAAAGTACAATATATAGATGTGCCCACAGATCACATTTATTCACTTCTAAGTGCTTCAAACTAAATTTAGAATAAGATTTGATCCCACAGACATCATATAATTTGGCAAATCCAGTGACTAATATGCTATACACTGCCCATATAATCCAAATTACTGGAAGAATTTTGTTAACATAGAATGTTTCATAGACTCTCATGTTTCTTCTTTTATGATTACACTATTATGCTTAATTTAATCTAAAAAGTCATGTTATAGTATATTTTGCAGTATGTAGCACACACAATAGACAACCTTGTCAAGTAATATTAAATTACAGCACAGGGCACAAAAGTATTAATTACAACAGAATCATTAAATGACAATATAAGTTCATTAAGATTCATTTCAGCTTTTTCCCATTGTCATTTTGAAGAGCAGCAGGACCATGAGAAATGATGATGTGTAAAATAACACTTATTCTGCTCTTGTACTGTGATCTTTAGTATCTGTCTGCCAAACGTTTCTTCCAAATTGTCCTTCATTTTACATTGTATATATGGGCTGATATGAATATTGGCTTTAAAGCACCAACACTTTGCTTTTGTATCTTCTAAATCTTTCTTCCTGTGCAAAAGCGAGTCCTTTAGACTCAGTCATCATCTCTCAGGGTTGTATTATACCCTGCAGACTCAGAATCAATTTATGGACAGACTGCTTCAGAAAGACTAGAAGCCTTATGTCTGTCTTTCCCTCCGCAAAAGTAATGTAGACGATTGCAAATGGTGTCATGAAAGGAAAAGTGAAATCAAGTCATGTTGCTATGAAGGTCATCGCTGACACAGTAACATACAGTAACACCCGGGTGGTTTGACACCTGGCAAACTTCAGGTAAGCGGAGAAATGGCCCGACGAACCATGTTTGGGGAACATCATTTACCTTCCTTTGCCTTTGCTCTAGTTTCTCCTCTTAACGTCCATCTGTGCTTTTGTCTCTCCAGAAACAGGACGAGGATGACGATGAAGAAGATATAGACATGGGAACAACTGAAGAGAAAGAGGAGGAACCGAAAGAGAAGGAGAAGCTCGGCAAACTGCAGTTCTCCCTTGACTACGACTTCTCTGACAACAAGGCAAGACCACTTTACGCTTTACAGTATGTTTAAACACATCAGTTTGAATATGTAAGTGAATTATGTCTTAATATGTCTGTCTATCAGTTGACATTAATGCCCAGACTTTCGCAGATTTGTCCTACATACACATAACATTAACATTTGTATGAACATACTATGCAGTTTTTTGTATTTGAAATATACATCAATTGCATATTTTCATGTAAAAATATTTTAATGTACAGCAAGCTGAGTGAAACATATCTCTATACAGAAACTAAACACCTAGAAGTGCTGGCATGAATTGGATACCACATGATGACATTTGATCCAATGATTGTTTAAAGCTATTCCTAAGGTTGTTTAAAAAAAAAAACTGAAACCCCCTGTTTCAGCACTGGTTAGTTCTCACCGGTTTTAAAAAATGCTAAAAAAGTGGGCGTGGTGCGCAGCGGAGCGGAGGGGGAAAAGGAGACAGACAACACACACACACAGCTTCGGGTTCAGACAGTTTCATTTCGCTCCCATCCAGTTAAAAACACAAATAAATGCACAGCCATTTGCACTCTGCATCGAAAACATACATGAACGTGCTGTTGAACCTCTGATAACTTTTTTAAGTCCCCCTGTAGTGAAAATCAAGTTTCTTATGTTGTTTATTTGTCTGTATGGTGTTTTTAATATGCCTTTAGACAAACCATGTGCCAATCTATTAATCAACACCATTGCTGAGTTATTTTCTCCTTAAAACTGTAGTTTCCCAAAGGCTGACCCAGAAATACGGTTTGAAACAGCCCTCGGTTTGCTACGTCACAAACCAATAACCAATCACGTCAAGGGATCGATTCCTATCACTAGCATGCAAAATATACCAATACCAGCACAAAACCAAAAATAAATTAAAGCAAAAAACCCATGAAGCTGTGGTTTAATGTGAATTTAGAACCGCTAACTTGCATTATAACCCGTGGCAACAGTGTAAAAGTAGCCCGGAGTCAGACCCACCTCTCCCGCATCGGCATCTGCACTTCACACGCGTATGCTCGCGGGCGCGAATTAAGAATCACAAACGGCTGTATTCGAGTCTTCAAGGCATTTTAGGACACAACATCGTCAAGTAAGTAACTTTAACGAATGTTACAGTATTCACTGTAGTTGTCCGCTAGTAAAAAGATAGTTTTATCAGTCATTATCCGTGTATGCCATTGTTTTGCGTTTACTACAGTTCAGTGGATCAGGAGGCGCTGGCTGGTGTGACTGAGTGGAGGCGGGACTAATTTGCATATTCATAGATCAGCGTATATTAAATGAGGCAAGGGTGTAGAGTTGCATTCAAGCTATTTTAAGGAATGAGAAAATTATTTTCACAAGAAAAAACATTTACATATGTAATTT
Source organism: Sinocyclocheilus rhinocerous (assembly GCF_001515625.1). Taxonomy (NCBI): domain Eukaryota; kingdom Metazoa; phylum Chordata; class Actinopteri; order Cypriniformes; family Cyprinidae; genus Sinocyclocheilus; species Sinocyclocheilus rhinocerous. Next base: position 67,981 of record NW_015635053.1, on the reverse strand, counting down.
TGATGATCAAAGATAAGTTTTAAGGGATAAAATATTTGACTACAGGGGGACTTTAAGGCTTATTCTGCAGCAATTATATAATCCTTTTTGACGGGTTGTGTCATGGAGCTGTAAAAACGGTAATACTCACTAAGTGAATGAATCGCGTTTGTGCCGAACTCTTATTACAAAGCAAAAACAAACACTCTCCTTCGATTCATGAACGTTTCTCTCAGATAATGTACGCGATCTCACAGTCTGAAGCATCTGTCATAGCAAATCAACACATGCTGTTGTGAATAATTAAGC
>NW_015635053.1:43788-67007 GCF_001515625.1 Sinocyclocheilus rhinocerous | reverse complement strand
TCTTCTCATAGGATAAGAACACGCAGGTTCATTAATAATTTAATAGACACCGACCCATCGTCATCGATGTACTATTAGTCCATTGCCACGTCACAAATTGTGACGTCAACACGATGTAGATTTTAAACCCGGAAGGTGAAAATAGTGCAAAAAAGCTTAAAATTAACCAGTTTTCTCCAACAGTTAAAATTATCGGATGCTAACATTGTCTTCTATGATGTGCAACACAAACACCTCTGCTAAAATCTCAGAAAAAGTAGTCTGGGGTTTTATTACCCTTTAAAACCATCTGTTATCACTCAGAAATGTTTGCAAATGGACAGGAAGTGTCTTCAGAAACTTTCATTCAGGCTTTAGTAAATGGTAAATGGTAAATGACAAAATAAGTCCAGTGTTATTTTAGTATCATAGTTTTTATTAATATTTTGAGTTATTTATTTTTTATATTTTCCATTTACATTTTAGTTCAAATGTTAGTAATTTTGTTGTTTTTGTATTTTTTATTAGTTTTTTAATGTCTAAATAGTTTTTATTTTATTTCAGTTTTAGTTATTTTAATTAGTGATTTGTTTTTTGTAAATATTGTATTTATTTGAAGCGTTTTATATTGTATTGTATTTCACTTACAAGTATTTTATTAAGTAATACATTTTTACCCCTCCAAGATTAAATGAAGATTTTTCAACTAGATTATATTTCTCGTGCAAATTCGCCATGCTGACCAACAGAAATCTATTTGGTTTTAAAAGATACTGGACCTTTTTTGATGCACCTTTAAATTGTGTCAGACCACCACCATACTGGTTTCACAGTGCTCTTGTGGCTTAACCATCGATGAAATAAAAAGTTCTAACAGATTTAGCTTGCACCTTGAATCCACTGTGAAGACTGTCACTCTTATCCTGTAGCTGACAGTGGGCATCCTGCAAGCCGCAGATCTTCTCTCCATGGACAGTGGCGGCACCTCAGACCCGTATGTCAAAGTTTTCATTCTCCCAGACAAGAAGAAGAAGTTTGACACCAAGGTGCACAAGAAAACCCTCAACCCCGTCTTCAACGAGACTTTCCACTTTAAGGTACAGTATCTATTACAGTACAGTACCAGTTTATGTCATTATCAAGTGTGCCTGTCAAAGCAGTCATGAGCCGATGTTGATTTCTAGATTCCGTTCACTGAAATGGGAGGAAAGACTCTGGTCATGTCTGTGTACGACTTTGACCGTTTCTCGAAGCATGATGTGATCGGTGAGGTGAACATACCCATGAACACCCTGGACCTGGCACAACCTATCGAGCAATGGAGAGACCTGGATAGCGCAGAGAAAGAAGAGGTACGCCTGTCCTGCATCTGTCAGCCGCTTCATGTTAACTAGCAGCTGTCGTCCGCTAGTAATAATGAGAGTTAATGAACCAGCGCCTCTAACAATGTTACATAATGCTGTTCTTTTCTACCTTAACACGTTTCCATTAAAACGGCTGTTTGATGAGACACTATTGATGTATTATTCAATCTTCATTTACCCTCATGTTGTTCCAAACCTAGAAAACAGAAGCTGTTTAGCAGAATGTTCAAACTGCTCTTTTTCATACAAATAAAGTGAATAGTGACGAAAAAAGAAAAAAAAAACATGAAAGTGCATAAAACTACGACCAGTCAAATATTTGGAATAATTAAGAACATTTTTAATGTTTTTGAAAGAAGTCTTTTATGCTCACCAAAGATGTTTTTATTTGAACAAATTACAGTAAAAGCAGTAATATTGTGAAATATTAAATAACCATTTTATGTGAATATATTGTAATGTAATATATTGCTGTGATCAAAGCTGAATTTTCAGCATCAGTCTTCAGTATCCTTCAGAAATCATTCTGTGATGCTGATTTGCTGCTCAGTTACTATCAAATATTATTGGTGCTCAATTGTTAATAATGGTTCTTATTATACAGGCCTATGCTAAAAACAGTGTTTGCGTAATATTTTAGTATTAGATACACTGATACAATTTTTTCGGGAATTTTTGATGAATAGAAACTTCAATGATATTCTGTAACATTAGAAAGGTTTTATAACATTAGGAATGTCTTTACTGACACTTTTGACGATTTAATTCATCCTTGCTGAAAAAAATGTGTAAGATTTAAAGGCAGAGTAAGTGATTTCTGGTAGCCAATGTTGATGTTTGAAAGTCGTTTTATCGCGTCCAGTGTAGGCAGACTTTAGTTGTTGTAGACACGGTGTTACTCACCTATTGAGAAGAAACAAAGCAACCTCGGCGTCCGATCGCAGGCCTCCGCTCCTTGAGTTCTCTCCAGCGCTGGAAAGCTGATCCGATATTTACACGTGTCCTACTTCTTGCCTTATCGTTCCGCAGACGTTTTCCTCTTTTGTTTTTTTATCCGCCATCTCTATCTTTCTGTCGCTCGGCTCGGCTAATGTCCGTCCCATGCACTGACCGCGCTCTCCTCCACATCACGTGTAGACACGCCCTTTATTGCTGATTGGCTACAAGTTTGTTTTGCGATTCGGCCCGAATCAGTTTTCTAAAGCGTTTTTGAAAAATCACATACCCTGCCTTTAAGGATCCAATAGGGCATGTCACGACTCATGATTGGACACCTAACATTGGCCATTATTGGACCCTCATATCATAATGGGATTTAGGCAATATTGTGATTAAACTTTACCTCTTGTAAACAAAATAACTAATGCAATTAAGCTCTATAATCATAACCATTCAACTCTTTGGCATACACCTATTTTAATCACAATAAACAGGCATCTAAACACCTTAATAGCATTATTACGGCTCTGAAGAAAAGTGTGCATGTGCTCGGACATACACGGATACCAAGTGTTGTTCTCACAATTTCATAAATTAACTTTCATTTTTAAATGATTTTTCATTTTTGGGTGAACTGTTGCTTTAAGGCTGCTCATTTAATTTTTCCCAACACAGCCTGAAAAGCTTGGAGATATCTGCATCTCTCTGCGCTATGTACCTACAGCTGGAAAACTCACAATCTGTATCCTTGAGGCTAAGAACCTGAAAAAGATGGATGTTGGAGGACTCTCAGGTACACACACACACACACACACACACAAAATGCACTGCCTTTTCTCTTCTCTCTCTCCTCCAGAGAGTGGGTGGAGATGAACTCCTGCAGAAGACTGGATGTTCCTGCACATGCTATAACCAAAAATATGTTTTGATTTCTGTTTTCTCATACATTGCACATTCTTTTTTTCAGTTTTAATTATTAATTAATTTATCATGTTTCTGTCAGACACGCACAGCAGGCCTCTGTGCCGCAGCAGTGCGTTAGTGTCACACCTGTGCTTTAGTGTCAGTGGTAGCCATGCAGAAGAGATAGCGCTCACGTGCTGACTCTGCAGTCCTGCCTGCGCAGCGCACGCGTCCCCTACAGTCAGTTCTCACTGCAGCCACCTGCTGGCGGCTCTACTGTGTAAAGCAAGAATAATTCTAATTCTAATTCTAATAATTACTATATTCCATCCAGTTATATTATGTATTCATATTAATCTTTGACTTAGCAATGTGAGTAATGAAATGTTTAGTAGCTACAGAGCTGGTTAGCCTGCATACTAGAGTGCAGTGGGTTACAGTCTTATTTTAGTAATATTAATATATTAATATTAATATATTATTATGGTATTTATTCATATTTTGAATTTGCTTTTATTTTTATATTTTCTGTTTTCATTTTAATGAAGCTTTAAGCTTATTTTTTTATTTTTTATTCATTTTAGTACTTCAACTTCATTTTTTTCAGCTTTATTTCATTTACTGAATATGATTTTTTTGATAGTTTTAGTTTTTGTTAGTTCAAAAAATCAAAATACATAAGAAGCAAGCTGAAACATCCACAGTATATAATTGCATGACTTCCTGTACTGATAAACCTCTGCAGATCCCTACGTGAAGATTCATCTTCTGCAAAACGGCAAGCGGCTGAAGAAGAAGAAGACGACTGTGAAGAAGAACACACTGAACCCGTACTACAACGAGTCCTTCAGCTTTGAGATCCCACAGGACCAGATGCCGGTACACTTTGCACGGCTCAACACAAGAGTTTTACATTTCCATGCTCCTTCAAACTTTAAGGGCAATATCTGTTTTTTTCTCCCAGAAAATACAAGCTGTGATCACGGTGCTCGACTACGATAAGATCGGCAAGAACGACGCCATCGGGAAGATCTGGGTGGGCAGCAAAGCGCAGGGCACTGAGCTCCGGCACTGGTCCGACATGCAGGCGAACCCACGCAGGCCCATCGCTCAGTGGCATCCACTCAAACCTGAGGAGGAGGTGGATGCCACGTTAGCAGCCCTCACTGCCAAGAAGTAATCCTGTACTTCTTCCTTCCCTCCCTCTCTCCTTTCCCTCCCCCTTTCCTTTCTTTCACTTTTCAACATGCACAACACGTCATCTTACCCAATCAGCACTGAATTACAGCCATGGGCCACCAGACTAGAGGTATTAAAGAAGACCAGCTCAAATGAGACTCTTTCCACAGATGTTCCTGAAGACAGGCCGAGCTCAAAGGTGTGTATATCCTTGAGGTTTATTCACAGAAGAGATGTAAGCTCACAAATATCCAAAAGCATTCCAAAGTTTTCCATCGGGGACCATGGATAGAAAACACTGCCTCTTCCACTGCCTAATTTAACACATTCCTTCTAGATTCTCTGGTCATCTAGATGAAATCAGTTCTGTTACTTTTGTTGAGTCTGAAAGGACAGTGAAGAATTAATAAAAAAAAAAAATGTGGGAACTGGAGAGATAGTTGGACTCGATGCTCCTGCCCAGCCAGAAGGAATCGTTCAGGTGTCGATTACACTGCCTGCAAAACAACCTCTTCTTCCATTCTTCAGTTCCAGCTGTCAGCTGGCTTCTTCCACTGCCCAACATCCTAACAAACCCTGACAAAAAGGAGACAAGCCTTGAAACATCATGAAATAAGCAATTCTTAGCTGCCAGGGACGTCTGCCTGTTAGCATCGGTGTATTGGTTTCTTTGCTTTGATTTCTTGTTGTAAATGTATTCTGCCTGAGCACTTTAAATGAAGGTGTGTTTTTGTTCCAGTCAATGCTTCGTTTTCAACCTGCTTTTATTGTTACCTGCCGTTTTTGATGTTCTGAATCCTGTTCACCAAAAAAATGACAATTAAGTCATCATTTACTCACTTTTCTTTCTTACGGCAGTGGAACACAAAAGGAGGTGTTTCAAAGAATGTTCACGCTGCTCTCTTCCATACAATGGATGTGAATGGTGACCAAGCTTTAAAAAATACTTCTGACTTCATATGATCTGACAGACTAAAATTGTACAACAATCTTGCTTGACTTGGAAAAGAGCAGTGTGAACATTCTTCAAAATTTCTCCTTTTGTCTTCTACGGAAGAAAGAAAGGAATGTCATACGGGTTTCGAAAAACACGAGTGAACTATTCCTTGGAGAACTTCCATCACTCTTTGTTTTATTCTTGGTTTAAACCAGAAGTTATGGTTTCACGAGAAGAGCTGATAGTAGGCACTGTTACGTGTGTATTTAACTGCACATCTTACCAAACCGCTGAACGTATTTGCACTACTGGAACTGCATTCTGTACATATTGCTCTATCAATCTCAATACATGCTTTTGTGATGGCGCATTCTTGAGACAAGTTTGCATTTGTTTAAAAAGGGAGCTTGTATCGTTTGAAAGCTGCTTTAGGGCTTACAGTACGAGTCTTTGTGTGAGGATGTGAATCTCAGAATATCATTTTGCTTAAGACCGACACAGAACTAAATCTTTGTGCGTTTTATCCTCATATTTCCTGGAGAAACTCTTTTGGCAATGATGATACCTTCTGATATTTGTTCAATTATTAAGTAGTTGGGAAATTAAGCAAAATTGCAAGCCTGAATTGGATCAAGACTTTTTTGGAGCATTGTTTATTGAGTAGAGATTTTTAAACCAGGCCAAAATCTACATGTAGAGAGCCAAGAAATGGATTTGAGGGAGACTTTGTTGTGCACATGCTGTAACCCGATTAAAAACAACTCCTTCTCATAAGGAAACGTCACTTTAGCAGCTTTTATCCTGCACCACTATCTCATCAATGTAACATTACTCTACTGCCACATTGAATCGTCATTTTTCCAGTTACTTTTACGGTTAAAATGAAAAGTCGGTCATCGTAAAATTTGAAACCTTTATGATTTTCTATCAAAAGCACAATAAAAGTAATTCTACTCATGCTTTATATTCAAAATCTTCAGAAATCCCATAGCTTTGTGTGAGGAACAGAAATTTACATAGATCACCCAAAAGTGAAAATTCTGTCATCATTTACTCACCCTCATCTCATTCCAAACCTGTATGATTTTTTTTTCCTTCTGTGTAACACAGAAGATGATATTTTGAAGACTGTTTTGTTTTCGTCCATTCAGTTAAAGTCAGTGGGTTCCAAAACAAGATTGGACCCCATTGACTTTCATTGTATAAGGGAAAAAAAATTCAAAACATTTTTCAAAATGTCTTCTTTTGTGTTCCACAGAAGAAAAGTCGTACAAGTAAACAATAACGGAATTTTCCGTTTTGGATAAACATTCCATTTAAGTTTTAAATATTGGCAGTTGAAGCCATTTAGTGTCATTCAAACATAAAAATCTCTGAAGACTTTTGACAGAATGTTCATTTAAAAGTCGCTTCAGTGACGTTTCCCATTTGAGATTCCCCTGGATAAAACAGAAGCTGCTCTTCTGACAGGCTGTGTTCAGTTGCAATAACTGTTGTTCGATTGTGAAATAGCAGGTATTTCCATCCACATTCACAGTGCAGTTTGACATTTTCATGTCTTTTTGCAGGTCTAATGAATGTGTGGTTATTTATCATTTGTTTATGTGACATCATGCTTCTAGTATCGTATCGAAACCTCTTTTTTTTTACTCTGTTACTGTTCTGTACACCATTTGTTCTGGTGTAATTTCTCACACAGCTGTGTCCCTTATTTCGAAGAACTTTCACAAAACAATTGCAACTCGCAACTAACACCCCCTCCCCAAACCCATAGGCGTGTAGTTTGACCTATATATGCATAGTTCCTACTTTATGATACTGCATGTTACAGTACAAAAAGATGCGCATGTTTCAGAGATGAAGCAAAAAATATAGTGTGTACCTAAGTAGGTGTTCTTTGTCATTTTAATAACAAAACGGAGGGGGATAAATACTGTGTATATTTTCTAATCAAATCAAATATGTATTTATTTTCTGTGAGTGGGTACTGGAGCGAATATGAAGTACTATACTAGACTAATCTTCATTTTCAGATTCAATCCATGCCTGGACATCATGAGCAGATACTGTATGTTAAGTGCTTTGTGTGAACTAATATAGAATGAAAACGTAGCCGCATGCTTGCCGTCTACTAATATTGTTAAGGAACAAAATGATTATGTATTTATTTATTTATTTGAAATCAGTTATTTATATTTATTTTTCAGAGTCATATTTGTATGCGTCTTTGTCAGAATACGTTCGTGGGAAGTCAAAACTTCCAGCGGGGGCTCCAAGTGGATCTTTTCCCCCATCTTGTAGGATCCTGTAATCAGCAGAGTATCTCTGTTGGAACTACGATGTAAAGTTTTGGATCATACAGAATCATTATGAAAAAAAGTACACTTTATTATCATTTTTCGTCTTTTTTTTGCTGTCAGTGCCAATGAGAAAAGTCACGTTTACTGCCATTTTAGCTGACTTTACGTCATTCTTACGTGATTTTTTCGGACCAACTGATTTCTACCGTGGCAACAAAGTTGCCGGAGCACAATACTATCAATCGTGTTATAGAAAACTTGGAGTCCCCATTGTTTTCTAAAAAGCTTTTATTTATGAATCTTTTACATAAGAACAGCATTTAACTAGCCAATAAACCGTAAGTTTGTGTGTGCGAGTGTGAATAAGATAAAGCCATAAGACTTGAGCTAAATCTTTGGAGCTCAGCTATATAGATGATCCTAAAACGTCCTCCTTTCATAGGCCGATGAATCTCCTCAACATTCCACATAGTCTGTTTCCTAAGATGTGCTAAGTTAAGCATTATTGGCAGTCATTAATCTAAAAAGCTTTTATTTATGAATCTTTTACATAAGAACAGCGTTTAACTAGCCAATAAACCGTAAGTTTGTGTGTGCGAGTGTGAATAAGATAAAGCCATAAGACTTGAGCTAAATCTTTGGAGCTCAGCTATATAGATGATCCTAAAACGTCTCCTCCTTTCATAGGCCGATGAATTCCTCAACATTCCACATAGTCTGTTTCCTAAGATGTGCTAAGTTAAGCATTATTGGCAGTCAGTCTTTCTGTTAATAATAATGTCTTTTTGATGTTTTTTTATTGAGTTTATGATGATTTCAGTGTATATTGGGTTTTGTAAACGCCTTGATTTAACACAAAGTGTGCTAGGGACGTCTGTATGAACTTATACATGTGTTTTTGCCATTCCACTATGTATGTACACACATGCATTTTTGGGCAAAGGGCAATTAAAACCATTTAACTATGAGAAGTTGTTTGTTTTGACCATTTTAATAATAAATCACAATCCAAAATGCAATATGGGATACTTAAAAAGTATTTAATTTGGACATTCGGACAAGAAAATTGAACAGAACTGTGCAGAAATTCGGCTTATCCAAGTAATTTCAATCAGCATTGCTTGAGGTTTGAGTGTGAATGCGTGTGATTTTAATAATAATGCATAGGCCCTTTAATAAGGAATAATCATTTGTTGGGAGTTACTCGAGCACTGCCGTTCTGCCTGTATGGCAGCGTGCACAATTAACATTTATTTGAAACATTCCTGATCGTAAACCACGGAGTTATTACTTGCAAGCAAAGGTATTTGGGGGCAGTTTAAAAACTGCTCATGGATTCCGTCTATAAGTTGCTCTCCATTTACGAAACCAGCTCAGTTGTCTTTGTAACTCTCTGTGACTGTTTTATGCCATACAAATCAATGAGAGACTGCTCTAACGCCCATAACAGAGATGTTTTCTTTTTTTTTTTTCTTGAATGCTAGCTGATGCCTTTATGTCTGCTTTGGCGTAATCACAAAGTTCTGGGGATAAAAGAATCAAAAGCCTGCCATTGTGTCTCTTTAATTAGATTCTTCTCTTGCACTTTTCATTCTGCTTATCTAGAGTTGTAAAATGCTCTTTTTCTATTTGTATCTATTTGTGATCAGTTTTTTTTCTTCTTTAGTCGGTGGGAGATTGTGAGGGTTTGTCCCTCAGGCTATGTTTGTACCTGTTTCGGTGTTCTCGTGTGCGCGTGTGTTCATGTCCGTATTGTCGTGCCTAGTGTGGATCAATCGCATGCTTTAGCCCTTGATGGGACACTTTGAGAAAACGTTGCTCACAGACTCTTCCCACAACCCCCTAGTGGACAGTACATGAGTATCAGCAATCCTTGTAAAGACGTCAAGGGAACCAAATAGCACTACAGATTTACCATGCGTGTTACCAGCTCTGTACTGAAACAAATGAGAAAATAAAGGCCTTTTAATTACACTTAACTCTGGGTGTGGTGTTGATATGTCGTATTTAACACTGAATTCCTTCTGTTTGCTTTATTTAATTTTGACCTACAATTACAGCTCTGATGGTGTAAGCCTTGTTTTGTGGTTTCAGAAGCAGATATTTAATAAAAGGTGCTTAGAGTGACTTCAAAACGAGAAAATAAAGGCCTTTTAATTACACTTAACTCTGGGTGTGGTGTTGATATGTCGTATTTAACACTGAATTCCTTCTGTTTGCTTTATTTAATTTTGACCTACAATTACAGCTCTGATGGTGTAAGCCTTGTTTTGTGGTTTCAGAAGCAGATATCTAATAAAAGGTGCTTAGAGTGACTTCAAAAACCTTATGTATAATATTACCATTAAGTATAATTTCCAAGTAGTAAGTACACTAATATCAATGTACTTGTGTACAATTTCAAACAATTTCAAACCTCTTGGGACTAAATTGGCCAATGTACTTTAAAGTATATTTTAAGTCTAACAGTAGTAAACTTGGTTACCCAACTAGTGTTTCTTTAGTATCGCAACAAACTTTATGTATACTGTTAGTTTACTAGCTATATACTTCTAATCCACAGTCCATGAAAGTACACATTGAAATACACTCAGAGTAAACTATTAGTTTAACAGTTTCTATGCTGCAAGTTTATATTACTAACTAGTAAACTAGTAGTTTACTAAGAGTATTCTTTAAAGCTGCAGTCCGTAACTTTTTTTGCGTTCAAAATGTATATAATAAGCGTGTACACCATGAATCCATTTTCAAACCGTGATTTTGGCTTATCCTGAATCACTACGCTACACCTATATTAAGTGTTTATATTCGGACTATTTTAGACTGTTTCTGGTGGAACCGCTGCGGAGTAGCCCGGTACCTGCGTGATTCGCCATAGACATAAACAGAGATAAATAAGTAGCTCGTATTGAAAATAGTACAAGTATACTACTAGTATATTTATTACATAAAGTATACTTAGAAAATATACTTGAACTTTACTTAAAATTAAGACTTTATAGGTCTGATGAGAAATGGCTACTACTTGAAACTAAAATGGAAATGCATACTTGGCATTTCACATAAATTTCTACTATGTAGCCTAGTTCAGAAGCACACAAGAACACTAAAAACAAGACATATATTTCAGTGAAATGTAAAATGAAAATGGTGGAACCTGTATAATAGCTGTGATGATCATACAGGCAGACAGAGGGCAGCACTGTACCTATAAAGCCACTTGACTACATTTTTGGTATTTTACAGTGTTTTTAATACTCAGGCAAAAAATCATAAACAAAGTGCTGTGAGCATTGGTTCAAGATTACAGGTTAAAAGCTGTGGACAATGAAAAACAAAGCATCTGAAATGGCATATGTGTGATGTGTTTCTGTTACACAAGAACACTAAAAACAAGACATATATTTCAGTGAAATGTAAAATGAAAATGGTGGAACCTGTATAATAGCTGTGATGATCATACAGGCAGGCAGAGGGCAGCACTGCACCTAAAAAGCCACTTGACTACATTTTTGGTATTTTACAGTGTTTTTAATACTCAGGCAAAAAATCATAAACAAAGTGCTGTGAGCATTGATTCAAGATTACAGGTTAAAAGCTGTGGACAATGAAAACCAAAGCATCTGAAATGGCATATGTGTGATGTGTTTCTGTTTTATCCATATAGATACTCTTAATTACAAACAAAAGGCGATTGGTTCGACGTATCCATTCTTCAGCCCATCAGGTCATATATAAACACTACAAATGTAAAAGTAAACAGGACAAATGGGTTGACATGAGGAGAGTGACATCATCTCTCAGTGGGAACATTCCTTTTAGAATGTTTTGGCGGAGCTTCTGAAGATCAAACTGTACCAAATGACCGCTTCAGGATAATTCGATTTGATTGATGATCAAATACCGTTTAAAGGAATGGCAGTTTGTTCAGCTTTTCCCTGCTGAAAAGACCAGAACAGTTGGTGACCAATGCTGTGGTTTGGCTGTTTATCCGTAATGTACTGGTGTTCCCACAAGGCTTCTTAACAAGCAAGAGTCAGCCAGCTTTATCAGAAACCTTGACCAGCCTCACAAACTAATTTTTGCTGGTCAAGAGAATATTTGTGCTGGTTCCACAGGGTGACTAGTGACAATCTAGTTCCAAAAAGGGGCTTTCCCACCAAAGAAGAACCACTTTGGGTTCCCCAAATAACCTTTAAGTGAACAGTTCTTAAAATATATATTTTTTCTCTATAAATAACCTTTTGTGTAATAGAACATTTCCATGGATTTTGAAGGTTCTTCATGGAACCATCAATGCCAATAAAGAACTATTATTTTTAAGAGTGTAATACTATTCTGAAGAACCTTTTTCCACTATAAAGAACCCTTTGTGCAATGTAAAGGTTCCAAGGATGTTAGAGGTTCTTCCTGGAACCACTGATGTCAATAAAGAACCTTTATTTTTAGGACCTTTAAACCAGCCTGGACTAGTCTGGACATTCATTGTTTTGTTTTGTTTTGTTTTTTCAGCAGGGATTCTAACATCATCTATACTGATCCTGAAACATTTAGAGTTTAGAAAGGGCTGACATTGAGAAGCCATTCAATTGTTTGGACATTTCTGTGGGAGAAACCAACACTGTTCTTACAGTGTGATTGGAGTACCCTACTGCAAACAGTACAAAGTCAACCCAACTTAAGGTGGTAAAACCAGTTAACTAATTCAAGTTATGTTTTTGAACACTGTTAACCAGCTCAGCCTGGCTTTCGCCAGCAAAAATGGATGAACAGCTCTTACTAAATCAGTTATGATGGTTGACCTCAGCTCCACTAGCTGGTTGTCCTGTCAGTCAACCACCTAAACCAGCTAGAAATTATCTAAATCTGGCTACCACCTTATTTTGTAAGAAAGTGGATACATGCTTTCTTCTCTGGAAGGAACACAAAAGAAGATATTTTGAAGCATGTTGGTAGCCAACAGTTTTGGTGATGACTGACTTTCATTGTATGAACAAAAAAGATTGAGACATTCCTCAAAATATCTTCTTTTGTGTTCCAGAGAAGAAAGAAAGCCAGTTTGTAACGACATGAGTAAATTGACAGAATTTGAACTTTTTGGTGAGCCAACCTCTTTAACCCTGGAGCTGCTGCACCAAGAGCGGGTCAATGTGAAGTCAGTGTGAAGTTCTCAGATTTGGTCTCTTTCTGTTCAGTATTTCTCCTCCCCTTTATCCGGTCGTCCTCACTTGGAAAGTTTGCTGATGACTCTGATTAAGGCTCCATTCTCATCTTTTAGCCGCTGGTTATCAGACTTGAGTTCTGTCAAAACCTGAGATTGATTAAAGATGAGAATGAGTTAGAAGAATGCATTCATTTACTTAATTATTTAGTGGTCATGTGGCATCAAAATCGCAGTGCCAAGTTAAAATGGTACTTCTAGACCAATACTATCTTAATCTCATGTGACAGTACTTCATAATAAAGCATGCAAACATTGCTGTATCATAACACCACAGAATTTTCAAATAGGATTCCTTTTTAAAGGAATGGCAGTTGGCAGTGCCATGTGAATGTGTGCTCATGCATAGAGAGGTTCACCTCCTCCTACTCCAGTGAGTAAAAAAGCATTGCCAGAACTACAAAAGCTTTAACAGGAGAGCAAACCCAGCCACTTATGACTTCATATCACATCTTTCCAACCATCGGATACAACAACAAAGCTTTTTTGTTCTCCCTTTTAGAAATAACCAGCACACACACACAGAGACTCACAGCACTGTGGATAGTTCTGGCATTCTGAATATGAATAGGATACAAATTGGTGTCCTGCTGTTTTTAAGCAATAAAGGCACAAATCCCATGTTCTTTAGAAAGAGAATTATTAGATATGTACGATAAATCATTATCTAACATAAGATTTACATAGCATGTAAATTGCATCAAAGATTTTGGCCTGTCAGTGGTCTCTATCCTCTCAACTAAATCCAACAGTTAAACAGTTAACATTATTTGTAAAATCAGCTGCTGAACTGCATTAAATTACTTGTGAAAATACTATCCATATTTTATCAAAAATATAACAATTATTTTCAATAATAGTTAACCCATATTTTGTACATTTTGTATTTATTTATTATAGTTTCATCTATTGAAATTTTTTTTTTAATCTGTCATTTTTTATTGTTATCTGTTTTAATATAGACATCCAACAGTCTGTAATTTATAACCAGTGAGTTACATATTACATAATTATTCTATTTCTATTCTATTCATTTTTACAATTATTTTTTGTTTATTTTTTATTGCTATCCATGTGTAATATAGGCATCCAATAGTATGTATGTCATTTATAACCAGTGAGTTACATATTCTATTATTCTTTGTAATTTTATAAATTTTACTTTCAGTTTTGAAAAAAAATGTATGCTTATTTTTTGTGTTTGTAATATAGGCAATCATTAGTCTGTAATGTCATTTATAATCAGTGAATTACATATTCTGTCATTATTTTTGTAATTTTATTATTTTAATTTCATTTTAAATTTATAAATATGCTTAATTATTTATTATTATCTGTTTGTAATATAGGCATCCCGTAGTCTGTAATGTCATTTATAACCAGTGAGTTACATATTCTATCATTATTCTATTTTTGTAAATGTACAAATTTTATTCATTTAAATTTAATTTTTTACAAATTATTTTTATGCTTACTTTTATAGCTATCTGTGTGTAATATAGGCATCCAATAGTCTGTGATGTTATTAATAACCAGTGAGCAGATGTGTTGACAGAGACTAGAATGTGACACTACAGAGGCTGTGATTTGATCTGGACACTGCTGGAGTATAGAGACGTTTGGTCATGTGTTTGGAAGATCTATAAATATCTTCAAAGCCACCGCCTGCTGCAGGAATGTGAGGGGTTGCCCTTCCCCAGACCCAGGAGAGAAACAGGGAGAAAGAAAGAAGGAGCGAAAAAGCCTTACCAATGCAAAACAAAGGAATGAAACAGAGAGACCTGCCTGAGAGTTGAGCAGCAGCGGGACAGAGGAGGAGGACTACAGGGTGCAGCGGAGAACAGGAAGGAGGAAGGGACAGAGAGAGATAGAGAGGAGGACTAGAGATCGTCCGTCTCAGGGAGAGAGGCCGTCTGAGTGAGGCGAGCGAGGGAGCGCAGCATGGCTTTATTCTCCTGTAGGAGGCGCGCGTTCCCACTGCGGAGAGCCTGTAGCCGAGCCAGAGCGGGAAAGGTCTGGAGATACAGAGAGGCCCGAAATCATGAGAGCGAGTGTGAGAGAACATCAGAGAGGGTTTGGGAACAAAAGTGAACAGCATTAGTGTGTCTGAGTTACTTAAAACAAAGTCAACATGAAATCAAACTTTAGTTTTACACATTGTGTTTCTAATTCATCATTGCACATTATTCATGAGAAAAGTGTTTTATAATTGTTCATCCAAATGTTACGGTGGACCAGAAGTGCATATTGCGAAGAATGTTGGTAACCAAACAGTTCAGGTTCCCATTGACTTTGGACAAAAAAGAAAAAGAAATACAATAGAAGTAAATGGGAACTGAAACTTTTTGATTACCATTAAAGGGATAGTTCACCACAAAATGAAAATTACCCCACGATTTACTCACCCTGAAGCCATCCTAGGTGTATATGACTTTCTTCTTTCAGACGAATACAATCAGAGTTATATTAAAAATGTCCTGGCTCTTCCAAGCTTTATAATAGCAGTGAATGGTGGTTGAGATTTTGAAGCCCAAAAACGTGCATCCATCCATCCATAAAAAGTGCTCCACACGGCTCCGGGGGGTTAATAAAGGCGAATCGATGCATGTGTATTTCAAACTTTATAAACCGTATAAACGGTGAGAAGTGACAAATGCGGTAGCGCAGCGGTAAGAGCAAAACAACATTAGTCACGAATTAGAAGTACAAAATGAGGATTTGTTATGTAAAATGTTGGAGGATTTTGATATAAGCCAAGAGGAGACTGGTTTTACTTTGCTGTAAACAAAACTTGGTTCTCATGAGACTAGCATATTCTCGTGAACACGTGTACGACAGTTAGTGGCTAGAGATTACTATGAAGGTAATTTAATGCCTAAAAGATTTGCATATGCAGGGTAAGAGTTGTGGAAGTGTACATAAGACTGTAAGCGTAAATTAAATTTGCATGCGCAAGCGAAGATTGTAAAGGTGTAAATCGCGTTTCAAGTGTAAGAAAAAATGATTTGCAGCATTTTACTGTTACTCGTAAGTGTAATTCATGTATTTTCTGCCTGCAGCTTCATGCTAACACAAAATAAATATGATCTGCATTCTTCTGACTTCCATTTTTCTGCGCTTACACTTTTGGCACGTTGTTTTCGCTAAAATACGTAGTCATAAGTATCATGTTTTAATCAAGTTGTTATTTATTTATTTTTATTTTTAATGTATGTGTACGTTAAAAGGATCATTCTGGCAGTGAGAACGATCCGGAACTAAATGAAGATTAATGTTTTGGCATATGATTTGGCATATGTTTATTGAACCAATCGGATAAGAGTAAATGGAGAGTCAGCGAGAGCCTCATGTGATTGGCTACAACAAGGTGGTGGACCCGCCCTCCCCCTCACGCTTGCAAAACTCAGTTAGTGAGAGAATCGTGTCAAAATTGTAAGTGCAGAGAAAAGAAAGACGGAGCTGTACATATCAGTTTATTTCGGGAACTTTTTGCCCCGCATGCACAAGTCATTTAGACATTTGCAACAGTTTGTTTTTTTACACATACAGATTAGTTCTATGCAGTCAATCCGTTTTGCAATTCTTTAAACTGTTGTTTTCGCTTGCAAATCACTGTTCACAGGCTTGCAGTACTTTTGACCGTATTTTAGCGAAAACAACGTGCCAAAAGTGTAAGCGCGGAAAAATGGAAGTCAGAAGAATGCAGATCATATTTATTTTACGTTAGTATGAAGCTGCAGTTTCACAATACTTGAATAACACTTACGAGTAACAGTAAAATGCTGCAAATAATTTTTTCTTACGCTTGAAACGCGATTTACGCCTTTACAAAGCTTCTCTTGCGCATGCAAATTTAATTTACGCTTACAGTCTTATGTACACTTCCACAACTCTTACCCTGCTGCGTATATGCAAATCTTTTAGGCATTAAATTACCTTCATAGATTACGGTTTATAAAGTTTTAAATATGGATTTTTTCTTACACAAACACATCGCTTCACTTCAGAAGCCAGGCCATTTTTTTATATAACTCTGATTGGATTTGTCTGAAAGAAGAAAGTCATATACGCCTACTGTAGGATGGCTTGAGGGTGAGTAAATCATGGGGTAATTTTTATTTTGGGTAAACTATCCCTTTAACAATCTTCAAAATATCTTTGTTGTGTTTTGAAGAAGAAAGAAATGCATACAGGTTTGGACCATCATGAGGACAGAGTTCATTGTTTGGGTGAACTATCCCTTAAACTAACGACAATCCAGCTACTTATTTGTATTTGGTTTTTAAAAAGCCTTTTTCCAAAAGGTACATCTGGAAAAAGGGGGGTCGTCTTATAATCAGGGTCGTCTTATATTCGGGCCAATACGCTTATCAATGCAAGAATCTCCCATTTGTATAATGCAATGATTCCTTTAATTATCCATATCTTTAATTCTGCTTTAAAGTTGAATATGCCAAGTCAGAATTTCTCTACCACCTGTAAGGGGTGCATTAAATCTGACAAAGTGGTTCAATAAAAGGGTCCAGTGGTCTAAGGACATCCAAGGATATATTGTACCAATCTTTTTTAATGGACAATTGAATTTTGCATGTAATAATACTACTTTTGAATGAGTCAATTTAAGTCAGTCTTTCTCTACCCTCTTTAATTGTGCAGTAAATCTAACATACTGGCATCTTGAATTCTAGAAAATTCCAAGTTTTGAACACTTTTACTGTGCCAATCTGGTTTTTATAATCACTTTAACTTCCCATATGGGACAATACAGGCATCCTATTGCACCATCAGCCCATTTCATGGTGCCATTTCTCAATCACAATAGAGAGCATATTAAAGTTAACGTAAGTGCTTCATACTAGTGAAAATGCCTTAGTGAAATCTAAATATTAAACCGTTTTTACTGTACCAATCTGTTTTATAAACACGTCACACTAGGGGTAGCTGACTAACGAAATCCAAATATTGATACCAATTTTTTATGAACCCTTTTTTTACTACCACTTTAACTGTTAGCCCAAACTTTATCAGGTTAATTCTGAATGGTTTACAACCCTGTTGAAACTCCATATAGCCGCATTTAACTGCAATATATTTGCTTGAAATTGTTGCATCACCCTCTTATTTCTCCACCTTCCAACCACCTGTCATATAGAGACAACTTTAGGTCAATCAAGCAATCAATTTCCAATGAATAAAATCAAGTCTGGTCCTATATCTTTCTTAAGGACATTCGAATAGGAAACAAATACTATGTTAAATGCATTAGAATATAAATCATGTTTCACTCTTAAATGTCACATTACAAATAAAATGAGTTTCATGTTGACTTTAGAACGGAAACAGAAATATAAGCATGCGAAGACGATCAGATGAGAACAGAAATTTGTGTTGGATGAACTCACTGACACACAGCACGTGCAACTGTAGTCATTCACAAAAAGGATGAGGAGGACAGGCTTGATAAAATGAGTTTCATGTTGACTTTAGAACGGAAACAGAAATATAAGCATGCGAAGACGATCAGATGAGAACAGAAATTTGTGTTGGATGAACTCACTGACACACAGCACGTGCAACTGTAGTCATTCACAAAAAGGATGAGGATGAGGATGAGGCTTGCAAACATCTTCATGACCACTTACTTAAAATAAAATCAAGCTTTTTATTGGACGAATTTTAAAAAGTAGTAATCACCACTATTTTCTTTCATAAAAGCCACACTGTGCAGTGAGGAGATTAATGAGCGTTGTGAGGCATCTGTGGTCAACCTCAGAAACTTCCTGAACCAGCATGTGGAGAAACCCTGAGGTTTGACACCGTTTCCAAACATGGTTTCACAGCTTATGGATTTGGGACCAGGCCATTGAGTTTCTCCAATGCATGAAAAACCAACAGAGAACTGCGAGGCATCCGGCATCTGTTCAGAGCTCTTTCATGATTCATTGTTTTGTCTCTACAAAGAACATCTGTAGTCATATATTTGACTGGTCAACTCTATGAAATGACGCACTGCTTTGATAAACAGAGGTTGACCAGCATAGATAACCAGTACAAGTGCTGTTTTGCTTCAAGTCATGACTCAATTTGTCACAACATGGCTTCTAGATGGTGCTGAGGCTCTCGTCTCTTTCTGCTGAGCCATTCCTTACTCAGTAGCCTATGCTGCATAACCTGCTATCTAACCTAAAGCAACATCCTTCAATGTGAAACACTCTACACAGGCAGCAAGACATGACTTGAACTGATTCCAATCCGCTTGTTAAGTTTTATGTCACACGTCACTGTTTCCACATCCAAGCGCTCCTTCAGATCTCAAAAGCAAACAGCAAATGGTGCTAATATACATTCATGGTGTGATATAATATACTGGAAAAAATGATAAACCTAACCTTTGTCTTCGCACTGAAATCATAGTAGGCCAGAGAGTGATTAATTTTTTTTATGAATTGTTAAAACCTTGCACAGAAACTGATATTGTGAGTTCTTAATAATGTGCTATACATTATTTGTGCACAAAACAGCTGTTGAGATAGTATTCTCAATTGCAATGGAATCAAGGCTTGGACCCAAAAACAGTATTTAATTTGTCACGACTTAAGCGGGCAGAGTTTGCCGTTAGCATGTCGCTTCTAATGTCCCACTAAACAATCTATACTTTTATTAATAAGACATTAAGAGTGCATAGAGTGCTATAGGGATGGCATATTCTTCGGCGAACAGAAAAGTTTGCATCACCGTGATTTACTCAATAAAACCTAATAAGATTTTCCAATTGGCTTTTGGATTATTGCAGAAAATTAGCTCTGTGACCAACAAAAGTTTGTGACTCCTGCATGTTTTATTCACCATGATAATATTCACAAATTAACAACTTTTATGAATAATAATAATGAATTTTGGAATACAATCACCAGAATTAAAAACGAAAATGGAACAAAAAGTTTTAAAATTCAAACTTATTTCCAGATTTTGGCCTACAAAAACATGTCATCCTTCCAGCAATCTTTTGTGGTTTTGTCTATTGACTACTCAAATTACACAGATTCATTTTTGCCAAAACACACAGTACTACCAAAACACATTCGACCTGTATTACCATAGCAACACATTGCTTTCACTTATTGATGACATCATAACCTCGGCCAACTGGCACAGCAGATTCCGCCATAATCGTGGCCTGGGTTGCGTATGTATGTGTGGGCGGAGCTATCAAAATAGGGTAGAGACCATTTTGGGGTAGGGGCGTGTTTGTTTTGGTGATTTGAAATATCAACATTGGCTACCAGAAATCACTTACCCCGCCTTTAATAGTGTACCATAGAGACGCATAATTCAGAGTCTGAGGAGAACAGCTCAGAGTAGGACGTCCCGGGTTGTCATCTAATTATGTCATGGCATTAACACAGCATTTACAATCAACATTACGCTCAGACTCAGTCAATGCATTCTGGGATTGTCATTTTATTATTAGGTCACAATGAGCAGCGGTTTTTCATACAGTGCTCGCTGTTGTCTTCATAGGACAGTAAGCCTGCTATTGAGGAATTCCAGTAAGAGTTATTTCGAGAGCATTACAGAGAAAAAAAATATGGATACAAGTTTGTGACTAAAAATGATCTACATGACTTACACTAATCGGTGTGTATAGGTGTGTGTGAGCAGGCAACCACGCGTGGGGCAAAACCACTCACCATCTGCCCCCTTTCACCCAGTCCAGCTGAGGATGAACTCAGGACTGGTAGCGAAACCTCACTGAGGGCGTCTGCTGGGGCAACAGTGACATCACTGATCAAACAAACACAAGTGCTTCTCATTTTCTTATGCTTATGAGCTCGATGAAGTGAGAGTCTGTTGGACCTACCAATTAGTGTTTGAAAAGCTGCATAAATATACACTTAAAAATAAAGGTATTAATAGTTCCATCAAGAATCTTTAACATTTATGGAACCGTTCCATTGAAAAAAAAAGGTTCTTTATAGTGGACAGAGTTTCTTTAGGCTAATCACACAAACGGTTCTTAATGATAGGGATAGTTCACCCAAAAATGTGCAGTCAATGGCTACCCTCAGTTTGAGAGTGACGCATAAGCATATCAGGCAACTCAAAATTAATACCCATGGCTCTTGACGATATATTAAAGGGGACATACAGTTTTGCCCAATCTCATGTTAACCTTGAGTACCTATAGTACTGCATCCTTCATATCTCCAAAGAGTCTAATATTCCATAAGTATCATATTTATAAAAGAAAGATACAGATTTACTATTCTCTCTGAAAACAGCCAAGCTTCTGGAGGCGCGCTGTGGGCGGAGCTAAAGAGTCGCGAACACTTGCGCGCCGACTGCCAACAAAACGCCTGCGGTTCCGAATCATGACCGGGATCTTTTATCACTGGGACCGCTCCATCTTTCAGTATCAAACGATGTGCAAATCCAGCATCAAACTGGGCCTTGTTTATAAAACATTAATCACCGAAATGACGGGAACAAACAAATACACTTGCAAAACTCAGTTTCTGCCCCAGAAAAACAAACTGCATCCACGTAATGTTACGTAACAATGTGTTCTTTAGGAAGCTGAACAAGGTTATCTTTCCCCTACATCCAAAGACAAACTTCTTTGGAGACATTCTTCTCGAGCAAGTCCTGTGCAGCGCTGCCAATGACGCTGATGGGCGTGTTCTTGCTCTTTATGCAGACTGGTTCTTTCAGACAGTTTGTTTCAATGAACTGGTTCAAAATTAACTGGTTCAAAACTGATTCACCAGTTAATTCACATAATCAAGCAGTTATATTATTAAAGCAACCAAAAATTATGTGAAACACATATATTTTACATCTCTGAAGCATATAAAGTGAATAAACTAGTTTAATCAACGCCTTTTTACAGAGAGGTCCAAGTCGGAAATGTTTGGGGTTTTTTTTCTCGGATCAGTGACTGTTGGAGTAACTGATGCACTGAATGAGTTGGCAAAAACTGGCATCATAGGATCATATACGCTGGTAATTGGATCATTTCGAGTCGGAGTGACTGTCAGGAATGTCTGATAATGAGTTTTGATTGAGTAACATATAGATCTTTGCTGTTCGAGCCACAAACTGTT
This sequence comes from Sinocyclocheilus rhinocerous, assembly GCF_001515625.1. Lineage (NCBI taxonomy): Eukaryota > Metazoa > Chordata > Actinopteri > Cypriniformes > Cyprinidae > Sinocyclocheilus > Sinocyclocheilus rhinocerous. The sequence goes on along the minus strand of NW_015635053.1, from coordinate 45,081 downwards.
TTACACAGTTCAGTCTGATTTGGTGTACTGGTTCAACTAGTTCACTAAAAAGAACCAGTTGAAAGGAATGATTCGTATGTGAACCAAACACCTCTCCGGACCGTTTGACTGAGGCTCTGGATTACAGGTAATAATGTTGTAAATAATGTTCAGTTACTTGCACAGACTGATTGATTCGCTTCATAAGATCTCAATATATTGTCAGGAGCCACAGGTATTAATTTTGTGTTGTCTGATATGCTTTTTTTGACTCTCAAAGTGACGGTAGTCTCTAACTTACATTTAATGAATCACCAAGGACCACGGTTTCAGCTAAAATTCTTCTTTATTGTTCTACTGACAAAAAAAAAAAGTCACCTACATCTTGGATGGCCTGAGAGTAGGTAAATTAACACAAAATTTTCATATGTGGGTGAACTATCCCTTAAAGAACTGTCCACTGAAAAATTCTTTGAGAAACCAAAATGGTTCTTCTATGACATCGTGAAAACCCCTTATTGGAACCTTTATTTTTTTAAAGTTTATTTTATTCCCTCCATGGTATTCTGAAGGTAAAGCTGTTTGCATATTTGCAATATAAATAACAATGTCATCTGCATATCTTGGCTCTAATCTAATCAACTTTTAACTAATTTGAACCAAAACACCCCAGAGTCCATGTTACCTCAATTGCAACATGGATCAATTATCCAACTGAGCCTGGCAGACTACAGCAGCCGCAGATATCTCATCTCCCTCACATTGATTTGGCCTTTCATATATTTGGCACCATGCTCTTCTTGGCCCCTCAAAATGCCAGCTATGTGCAATTACTGCTGGAATGCTGAACAAAAGCCGTGCCGTGTCTCTGTGCTGGATTCAGTCCGGCCCTGGCGTTGCTTGAACTAGGTCACCGTGTACTGCTGCAGCTGTGAGATGCTACAGAGCCAAGAGTAGTGGCCATGACTTTGGTGTGGGCTAGTAGCGAGCATTGTGGCGTCTGAGATTGGCTAACATGGGTCAAAACAGGCATGGTAGTTACACTAGCTGTTAAAATCTTGTGATCTAACCTTTTTAACAGTCAGTTCAAACAAACTGTCCAAGTACATTTTGAAGTTAGCATCTTTGAACATGCTTCCATAAGTCACCCCAACTCATAATAACTCATAACACAGAAAAACCACATTTAATAGACATCTTCCTTTTACCTTTAATTCTTCTTCCATGTCTGAAACCCTCTTCTCCAAAGCTTCTTTTTCCTACACAAGCACAGAAAAAAAAAATATATATATATATATATATATATATATTTAT
>NW_015635053.1:32322-43567 GCF_001515625.1 Sinocyclocheilus rhinocerous | reverse complement strand
TATATTTATATATTTTTTATATACATAATTCATATTTTTTATATTTATCCAAATGTAACAATTAAATTAAATTAAAATGTTAAATTACTGAATTTAAGATAATAAAATTTTTTTAACAGTTTGGAAACGCTCCGGTTACTCACGTTACCTCGGTTCCCCCCTCACACCTAAAGGGCATTGCAAGCCAGCTGAGGCATAAGCCAGCGCTATCGTGTCTACTATCCAATGAGATAGTCTTTGCTTTGTGACAGGCAGCCCTTTAGAGCGGCCTCCAAAGCACACAAAAGCTGCTCTGATTGTCTGAAAGACTCCGAGTGCTTAATGTAAACTCGCAGTGCCCGGACAGGGCATAGCAAGTTGGGACCTTGTTTGTCATCCGTTCCAGGGAGGGCTAAAAGAGAAACGACCTGGGCTCTAAACGGAGTTGAGAGCACCTCTGGTACATAACCGCTGCGCGGCTGGAGAACGACTTTACAGTCGTTGGGTCCAAACTCAAGACAGGAAGCACTGACAGACGGGGCTTGTAAGTCCCCTACTCGCTTAACTGACCCCAGGGCCAGCGGTTTTGAGTGTTATGACCCTTAAGCCGGCTATTTGAAGCGGCTCAAAGGGGGAGCTCTTAAGAGCTCTCAGGACTATACACAAGTCCTATACTGGCACCGTCCTAGAGCGAGGAGAGTTTAACCGCCGAGTGCCTCTAAGAAACTTAACGACCAAGTCGTTTCTGCCAATTGTCCGGCCAGCCTCGAGAGAATGATTCGTCGCGATGGCTGCCACATAGACTTTGAACGTGGAAGGGGTGCGCCTCTTATCCAGCAGCTCCTGCAAAAAGGTTAGCACGTGGGACACGTCACATGATACCGGATCCTGGTTCCGTGCTGAAATGCCCTCAGGGAACGTGCAGTCCCCAGCCTGAAAGATGCCGCCGCTCGCTGGATAGGAAGCGTTCCGGTGTAATCCAAGCTCGCATCTTGGTGAGAATATGAAGCCTCAGTGAGTGCAGTCTCTGCGTGGACGACCCCCAGACAGACACACTCCTCGTGGCCGTCAGCTACACTCGCGAAGCGACATTTGAAACAACGCGCTTGAGAGATTTGCTCAGAAAATTTGCTCTTTTCCAACACCGGATGGCCGCAGGGGAACTCCCTTGGTTCGACGGCGGGAGAGCAGTCTGAGCTTCTTGCTTCTTGCTTCAGCTTCTTGCTTCGGCTTTGTCGCAGAGTCAGCGAAGAGATGGTCTCATCGCTGAAGGAGAAGATTCTGATTAAATGGCGCTCCGGGCCGACTTATATTGCAGTCGGCTCTGCCCCTTCTCGCGGGCTCGAGCGCCATTGGTTTGTGCAACTACACAAACGTTAACAAATCAGGCTTCAGTAACAGAGTAAACAGGAGTATCCCCAAGCAGTCATCAATGATGATGCAACGGGAGTTACCTTTCGATAGGGAAAAAAATTACTATGAGCTACTATGAGAAGAGCATGGAGGAGGAATATCAGTTAAAGATCTTAGCCAACATTGAAAAGAAACACATTTAAATTTCTCAGAAAGTGTCAATAATGATTATATGATGATAACATATATACCCTTTTCTCTGATTCAAATACAGAGGACCTCTCTGATATTCTGTCCTGCTTCTGAAAAACATTCACAGAAAGATTAATAAGCAAAAGAGAATAAATGCACATAGAAACAAAACCGTAAAGGGATCAAATAACACTGTAAATTCATATTCAAAGCAAAATATGTACAAAAGCTGAATGTTTTAATAAGCAATTACTGCTGGACCAGTATCTAGATATATTACTTGCTTTTCACAGACTGTAATTCCTAACAGATGCTGTGAGCTACACCAAAAGCCAGACCTTTGGGAGCCTGATTGTTTTCAGAGAGCTGGTTTGTGCTATTATTTTTAACACAGGTCTCTCCTCTTGGCGGATGATGGTCATACGGATGATTCAGGCCACAGAAAATCTCTCTCCTCATCTGCTGGGATTGTTTTCTCACCTGTGTGACTCTGTCAAGCTGTGAGCGGATTTTGGTGAGCTCCTGTTTGCTGTCCTGCAGTCGAGACTTCAGCTTCTCATTCTCAGTCAGTGCGTCCTCATACAGCTGATAAAGTGAAACAAACCAGGGTCGAGTTCATCTGACTAATTTAGCATCTCCACTGGGAGCTGCTTTCCTGTCGCTGGTCAACAGAAGACCGCTAATGGTCTACACTGGATAAACACATTGGCATTTAGATATATGTACTACTGTATTTTGATTTTAAACAATTCTGTGTTTTTCTGTCAATATGGGGTGCTGTGTGTACATTAATGAGGAAAAAAAATTAACTTAAATGATTTTAGCAAATGGCTGCAATATAACAAAGAGTGAAAAATTTAAGGGGGTCTGAATACTTTCCGTACCCACTGTATATATATATGCATTGTCCATGCCATAAAATACCCTTGTCTCAGGGGATAGTATTTGAGGGAGAATATCTAATGTAATGAACACACAGTAAGTATTTTATTAATCAAAGTTATCCTGACCTTCTTATAGTCCTTGCTGGCCGAGTCGTCCTCTGTTTTGCTCAGAGAGGCGAGTCTGTTCTCTCTGCGTGTGTATGTGCTGGTCCGGGCTGACAGTCTGTCTGACGGAGACTCCACACCACTAGAGTCGGACCTGCTTTTAACATCAATCATCAAGTAAGTGTTGATCATACCTGTTTTTATGAATTTATCTTTCAGTAAACAGAAGCAAATTAATAAATAATGTTTTTAGACAAGGAATAGAGCAGCTTACCTTGACACCCGTTCTTGCTAGAAAAAAAAACAAAAAACTAAGTTAGATAAAATGTGCTTAAGTTGTCATTTAACATGATCACTAATCTGGATACAAAAGCTATTGGACGTGGACAAATCTAAAGAAGCTGTTTTCTGATTGGGTGATTTTTCGATCTTCTTGATCCGATCATAGTGATCGCATCTTAATGTAAACATGTTTAAATGACCTTATTGTGCAAACAGTAGAGTTTTTAAGTGTGACTGAACTTGTGATATAAGTGAGCTGGAACAGCAGGTCTGACTGAGTCTTCTAGACCTCTCAATCTGTCAACGGAAGTCTGCCATACAAATGCCTGGAGCAAGAGTACGATATGTTGTTGCAAACTTGTGCATATGTGTGTCTACATAAAAATGTCGTGAAGTGTTTTTAGTACACCCACTTCCGCTCACATCTGAAATCACACCAACTCCATTTAGCAATGACAGCAAAACAGCTCATTTCAAGAGGATTTGTGCTTTTTGTTCTTTTGTAATAAATTGTTGCTCATTTTTGTCCACTACACTCTAAAAAATGCTGGGTTAAATACAACCCAGTGCTGGGTAAAATAGGGACAAACCCAGCAATTGGGTTGTTTTGACCCAGCAGTTGGGTTACTACCCAGAAGGTTGGGTTAAACATTTAACCCAACCGCTGGGTCAAAACAACCCAATTGCTGGGTTTGTCCCTATTTTACCCAGCACTGGGTTGTATTTAACCCAGCATTTTTTAGAGTGTAGCAATTACATTCCTACATTTTCCTTGTACAAGTACATAAATCAGGTTGTATTTATGCAAGCGTATCTTGCAGACAGTAAATCTTTTAAAAGAACATTTAATTTCCATTTTAGGTACATGTTGTACATAGTCACATATTGTAAGCATCACTGTCCACCATAACTGTCTGGATGACCTTTTATCCTGAGGATGTGCATAGATGGTAAATGACTCGTGTAAAGGTCTGACAGTCCAAGCAGAAACATCCTTAACAAAGATGGCAAGCTACAAGCCACTCGTAATTTCAAGTAGTTAAACTACAGTCAAGCTACTCGGCGGGTGCAGATTCCACACGGGTCTGGTAATATGTTCTCATTACTTCAGATTTAAGGCTGTTCAGTCCAGAGGGAAAGAGAGAGAAGGAAAGGCAGAGAAAGAATCCCCTCTGTTCCTCTGCTAAAGACAGCACATCCTGTTTGGACACTCGGCAGCACACTTGATTATGCATCAGAGAGGAATAACAGTCCACTGTCTGAGGGGGACGTCTGAACAACGCCAAAAAAGGTCATGCAGAATCCGTCACTACAGCCGGACAAAGTTTGGCAGAGAAAAAGAAGAGCTTTTCGTGTGCCCATAAAAGTAATTACAGCAAACGAGATCTGTTAAATGAGATGTTTCTATAACTACAGGAGCTTTAATCACTTTTTACACTCTCATTAGTTTAATTGGTCCACTAACAATGTTCAACTATATACGTGCATCACTGGAGAATTAAGAAATATGTTGTATATAAAATGTTATTCCAGAAATAACATACTTTAAAATGATATATTTAAGTACAAAATGAATGTAATGTTTTCAGACACTAATGCAATTAGTTGCACTTTAGAGTGCTCTTTTGGACTTAAGCATGTCTTCATATGTAATTTAATAATTCATCTTTGAAATATGGTTAAAATGTACTGTTGAATGCACTGACAATTTTTTACCTGACAGTCACGCTTATTCCCTTGTGAGTGTGCTAAATTGTATTGAATGTGCACTTGTAGTGTACTTCAAATCTTAAAAGTAAATATTTTTAAAATCTGTACTTTGGTAATATTACTGAAATAAAAGGCCACTCGAGTGTACTTAAAAACATACTCATAAAAGTGAACTCTCTTTAAGTACATTTTTACAAAAAGTGCACTTTGTAATTAAATTGTAATTTATTTTATGTAAAATTAAAAGTTTTACTTTAAAGTACATTTTCAATCATTACGTTTTAATCATTTATTTTCCTGCTTTAAAGTGCGCTTATTTTGATGTGTAGACTAAAGTACTAGATTATAATTTTAACTGTAATGTGTTATTCAATATTACATTTAAATGTAAAATATTTTAATAATATATTAATAATTATATTATTATTATTATTATTATATTAAAAATATGTTGAAATACACAGCATGTTTTAAAAATTAAGAAGTATATTTAGTTAAAAAAAAAAAGTATATTTTAGTTTACCATCAGTGCATTCGTCAGCACACTTTAACTATATTTCAAAGACATTATAAGTATTTATGAAATTACATAAACACACAGTATGACAATAAGTCCTATGTAAGTGGGTGGGAAAGCACTCTAAAGTATAGCTAACTACATTTTATATACGCGTATATATTAACTATAGTATATTTTCACTGTCTGACAATGTTACATTCAGTTTGCACTTAAGTATATTCTTTCTAAGTATATGTTTTAAAAGTATGCTAAAGTGTACTTATTTTTTTACAAGGGTTTACATATCTCAAATTATGCCTACCAACATTCCACGAGGGAAATGATGGTGATGGAAATGACATTTTAAATACTTATTGAATAAAATGTCTGACTCCTATATCAAGCTAATTGTATAACTATATCACACATATACACAACTAAATAATATTTCATTCTTTTTGCAAGATTTGACAAAATTGGCTTGAATAAAAATGCTCATATCACCTGTCTCATATGTCCTTCAAGCTCTGAAACTATCGTCTCTTTGGTAACAAAGTACACTACTTTTGAAACTGTTGCTCAAACAGGAAATGATGGCATAAATGAGTGCCAGTCCTAATTTTTGATATAAATCTATTTCCACACAATGCATTTTGAAATGGTTTATTTTACTCTTTGTTTAGATGATCAAACTTAAAAAATGTAATATTATATACTTTATGATGGATATTTTATAAATATTTTAAGACTGAAATTCTGGTACAAGTGTAAAACAACCAAATGTAAACAGACAGGATATATGAAAAGTAGATCAAATAAATGATTAAGGCATAGAACATAGTATTTAAAAGTTACAATATGTGATCTTTTTGGTTGATTTTAGAATTTTTTTAGAAAAGAGCCCATAGTTGTAGAACACATAGAATGACATATACGAGCATATGTGACAGTGAGAGTATCTTACTGATCGTAACTGCATCTGCTATTTTCTGGCGTGATTCTGTGGTGTTTTTACATGGAAATAAACAGAGATATGAGAGCATGGCCCCTGGCCACTGGAGAGATAGGCCCATCTGAATGTTTACACAGTATTTCAGAGACGTCTCTCCTTATGTGGTTATACAGAGCGTCCCCAGGAACCTGCTCTCTGACCACATCACGGCAGCACTGGAGGAGAAACAGAGCTTGACCTGCGGCAATGACTTACAATAACTGCCATAATATCTGTGGCTGCTCTGTGTTTTACTGGCAATCATTATGATTTCTCAAAGTGAGGCAAGATGCCTTATTCAAGTGTTTACATGTAGCCACAACCAAAAAGTTTCTGAAACGTTCACAATGTGTGCTGGTGGTCTTGTTTAGTGTGTGGTCACATCATGTGGGGTAGATGAAGTCTGTATTTAGTGGATATGTGTTCTGGTGGTCTTGTTCTCATGTCGGGTCATTCTGGGATCTGAGGTTATTGTGATTTTCTTGGTTTGGCATCTATTGTTGGTCCAGGAAGAACATTCCTATCAAACAACCTACCTTAACTTACAATCAGTGAAAGTAATAGTTCACCCAAAAATGCAAATTTGCTAAAAATTTACCCTCAGGCCATCCAAGATGTACATGAGTTTGTTTCTTCATTTGAACAGATTTGGAGAAATGTAGCATTGCATCACTTGCTCATCAGTGGATCCTCTGCAGTGAATGGGTGCCGTCAGAATGAGAGTCCAAACAGCTGATAAAAACATCACAATAGTAATCCACACCACTCCAGTCCATCAGTTAACATCTTGTGAAGTGAAAAGTTGTGTTTATAAGAAACAAATCCATCATTAAGGCATTTTAAACTTCAACTTGCTTCCAGCTAAAATACAGTATGAGTGTTTTATACATAATATTGCTTTCGCCAGAGAAAAAGTCATCTCATCTGAATAAAAAGAGAAATATACACAGATCAAGCACTGTTTAAGTGAAAACAGTCCAAAACAGTTCAAAACAAATATGTCATGGATTTTGATGTGAGAGGACAACAGGGGATGGACTTTTTCACTGGAGGAAGCAGATTCATATTTTGGAACGTCTTAATGATGGATTTGATTCTTACAAACACACAACTTCTTGCTTCACAAGACACTAATTAATGGTCTGGAGAGGTGTGGATTACTTGTGATGTTTTTATCAGCTGTTTGGACTCTCATTCTGACGGCACCCATTCACTGCAGAGGATCCATTGCTGAGCAAATTATATAATACTACATTTCTACAAATCTGTTCCCATGAAGAAACAAACTCTTTTACATCTTGGATGGCTGGAGGTTGAATAAATTTCCTGCTAATTTTCATTTTTTTTGGGTGAACTATTCCCTTAACGCTATACTTATCCACCAAATCCTATCGGTTAATAGGAGTGTTGATCCAAGATTAAGTTCTACTTTGGGTAAATCATGGCACAGACTTGTGCTGTTGCCGTTCAGAAGTTACCCACAGGCACCTGCTGGCCCTGAGCTCACTGTCTACACAAAGAAAGAGAGGAGAAGAAATCGAGCGCACACTTTCACCACAGTAAACCATGTAAGGCAGTGCTGATGCTGCTGCTATAAAAATAACACTGAATCAGATTAATGGGGATAGAAGCAAGCAGAAGAGAAGAGACGCTAACCCACTGTTTCATTGTGATCATCATCAAACCCCCACAATTACATCATAAAGTGATAAATAATGACAGCGTAATAACACGTTGTGTCTGTTTATCATTTGATACTGACGCTAATGGAAAGCACTTACTGTCGCACTTTCAGGTACCTGCTCAGGTGAACATGGACTAAATTGTAAATTTTTATGATTACTGAAATGCTATCTATCTATGTATCTATCTATCTATCTATCTATTCATTATCTTTTATTTTATTTTATTTATTTTTGCTGGCACATACATGGGATGCGATGCCATTAGATGTTTTTTTTTCTACTGTGATATACTCAAATCGTTTTTTTTTTTTACTTTGATTCTTTATCTTATGATTTTTATATATTTTTATTACATATTTTTCAAAAGTTCTGTATTGTTTGTGTGATATATATACAGGGTTTGAAATTAACACCCGCCAACCTGCCAAATGGGGGTAAAAATCAGCTGTGGTGACACTGTCAAATCACTAGCCAATTTTACTTTTCGTAAATTATGTTCTCTCATTATTTCTTGGGCAAGTTCGTTTAAGTCAAATATGCACAGAATTAGCGCAAATACTGAACTCGTGAGTCATCATGATATATTAAATACAGCCTAATTGTGCAGCATTTGCAACACCCCCTTTGCCACATCCATTGTGAACAGCCTCAAGCTGTTGTTTTATTTCAGTTTTTTTTTTTTTTGGCAAGTATAAGTTATGAATGGGCAGTAACGTAAAAATTTAGAAGCCAGGTGACTGAACAAGTTAAATTCAAACCCTATATATATATATATATATATATATATATTCATGTGATACCTTTTGTATCTGACTATTAATATTATTTTTACTATGATACTTTTAATATTATTGGCAGTGTGTATCAGGGTGGGAAATTTTAATATTATTATGTGATGTTTAATTTGGCTGCACATTTTCTGTGGAATATTCTTTGGATGTTTTTAGACCTCTTTTTGATCATGTGATATTGAATCGAGTTGATTGTTCCAGGTTATTAAGGATTGTCTCTTTATTGATCTGAAGAGTTGTGGGGTTCAAAACACATATATATGTGCATGCTTTGGTTTATTCTTAGCATATTTTAAGGCCCTTTTATATTGGCTTCCTTTAGGGGTTTAAGCCTTAATTGAGGGGTCAAACCCCCCTGGAATTCACACCCTGACTAGCAGAGCTGGCAGAGCTCGTCCTTTTCACTATTAATGATCTGTGAGCAATTATGTCAATTCTCTTACAGTGGATGAATTAAAATTTGGGTAAAGCTGGATCAGTGCAGCAGGACAACTGTACCTTCACAGCACATCAAAGGCATGTGAACTGTGTCGGGTCACAGCATGAACACCGCAGGGCTGCTAAATTCTCCATGCGTTTAGCACATATGAGCTCTATAACTCATATACACTACGAAGTAACAGACTGAGACTGCTTCACGCAGCTGTGGGCTTCACCCTGATCCCATAACTCCACAAACTGTAACATTTACAGGATCTGGCTCATGCTGAAGTATTTATATGCAACCACTTTAATCCTCTCTTTCCCCTCATCGCTTCATCCCCCCCTTCGAGAGCCAGCTAGTCCGGCTGCCAGCTTGCAAAATGGAAAATGTGAGCATCATCGTACTCAAAAGGAGTATTACAACACACAAGTCCAAAAAAAGACTTTTCTGCCTTGCAGATCTTTCTCTTCGCCGCTCCCACCGCTCTTTGTGTGATAAGCCAGATATATGAAGAGAAAACAAATCAAGTCATTTGTTTTGATTTGTTTGATTACTTTATAAGGGCTGGTTTCTTCTGATCTGCTCTGTTCGAGGAACAGTTAATCAAAAAATGAAAAGAAAGAAAAGAAAATTCTGAATCATTTACTCATTATGTAGTTTCAAACCCACACGTGTTTCTTTCTTTCACACTGAAATGTGTGCCGGTTGCTCTTTTCCATGTAATTACAATGAATAGAAACTTTCAAACTTCAAAAAAGGATACAAATGATTCAAGATTTATTCAGAATGGTTTCATGAACTGAATCAACCAATTCAGATCGGACTTCTTTATGAACTCTCATAAATGCACAGAAAAGAACAAGGATAGATTTCTATTTTTCAGTGAACAATGACAGTTTCAGTCAATTCATCTTATGATTTCATATTCAGATGGCCATATGACTTCAGAATACTGTGTAGGATTTACTTTCAAACAATTTACACTCAGAAATAGCAAGTGTAACCCCTCTCTCCCGGGTCCTCACCGCCACACCTCGTTCTCGTTCCGAGCGGGTCTCAAACCCGGGTCGCCGGCATGGGAGGCGGACGCACTAACAAGGAGACTAAAGACTGCAGCCACTAGCGCATCTCTTGAGATCAGGGGAGTGAGGTTTACCTGCACAGCACCTACTCGCTGGCCTCCGTTACACTCTCCCACCTGTTTTATTTGTTTAGTAATTTTTATATTTTTATTTTATATTTAATAATAATAAATATTATTATTATTTAGCCATATTGATACATAATCAAAAAACAGTTTTACAATGTACAATTATACACTGTAATAACAACTTTCACTCAGAAATTACTAGTAAATTTCACAATTACAAAGGAGCCACAAGTAACACAAATGTGAAATTTTGAAGTAGACAGAAATAAATTGTATTGTATAATTACTCCAAAAGTTTTATTTACAGATTGTTTAAAGTGTACAGAATAGTTCCATAAACCACTTTTATGTTACTTTTGTTGTTTTTTGGTCATATTGGGAGTTTCCATAATCCAGTCCTCATTCACTTTAATTATAATGACAAAGTGGACAGGATTTTTTAAAAAAAGAAAGAAAGAAATCACATTTTATGTTGCATGTAAGAAGTCATACAGTTTTGGATTGACATTAGTGTTAGCAAGTGATGACAGACTTTACATTATTTTTATGTTAACGACCCCTTTAAAAATAGTTGTTTTCACACGCCCAGTCAGATGTGTTTGTCTGTTTATTGTCTGTAGTGTTCTGTTGTTTGGGATAATAAGTCCTTCATAAACATGGATTAGAACACCACTAAAAACAAAACACGTGTGTTTATTCTTTCGCTCTCTTTAACTTTCGCTCCCAAGGAGACCTCACGCGCTCTGCCTCCACTCGTCATGGAAACTTCAAGCCCACATGTGCAGCTTTGTTGATGGGAAAAAAAAGCATGTTATGATTAGAGGAAACATAAAACGTCATGAGCGTTTTCTTCAGCTAATCTTGTCCTATTATGTGGCAAGCCTGCCGTTACCATCACTAAACACTGAACCTCTGTAACAGTGTGCAGAGCAGTGCTGGGGAGTAACTATGTAAAAGTAGATGGTAAACTTTGCAGTAATGTGACTACATAATGTGTGTAGCTTTAAATATAGTGTTGCTTTTCCAGTAACAAGCTTTTTTCCCCCAACAATAGCATGACCAAATGCTACATCGCTGTTTTCATTTTACACTGTTTGCTCACACTGGACTGAATGAATACTTTTACAGGTAGTAGGGATGATTGCTTTGCTAATTCTAATTTGTGATAATGGGTTTGTGTGTTAGAAACTTATTTAAATT
>NW_015635053.1:22062-32280 GCF_001515625.1 Sinocyclocheilus rhinocerous | reverse complement strand
TTCTTGTCTTCACCACCTGGCTACTTGTTAGAAACTTATTTAAATTCAATTAAAAAAAAAAAAAAAAAAAAAAAAAGGAGCGCTGCATAATTCAGCAAAAAAAAAAAAAATCACAATATGCCTTTGTGTAATTGTCAAACCATGAAGACTGCGATTTAATTAAATAAATGCACTGCATGTTTCAGAGTAAAGCGCAGGACTGTGTTCATTTACACGTGAGCAGCTCATTGTCTGGTGTTTTCAGCATCTCTAAGCAGTAGGTAGTAATATTTCGTTTTTTAATATTTCGTTTTATTCAGTATTTTTTATATTTTTATTTATTATTATTATTATTATTATTATTATTTTATAGTCATATGAATATATAATCACAACATTTTGGTTAAATTGTGCAGCCTAATAAACAAGCACAGCAAACCGGTATTTTTTAAATTGCATTTGTAACACCGCAATCGCAAATTTATCAGAAAAATCAAAAAAAAAAATTCCCCATGCATCACTATTCAAGTGAGTAACATGTTTGATTATAGTTTGTAATTGTTATTGATAAATGATAAACAAGGTTAAATCTGATCATTTGCAAGCTATATTACATTTTACAAATTATCACTTTTAAATATATTGTTAAATGGCAACCTTTACCTTTACTTGGTAATACTTGGTGTAAAAATACAATAAATAGTGTAACCCATTCTGGTTTTATGTAGCATTGGAAAGTCGGATTCATTTTAGTGAATTGTTTCCGTTGTTTGTGTAAATTAATTGATTTAAATAATTATTAACTACTGTAAGTACAGCTCCTGCAACGCATTTTTGTTCTTTTTTTATAGAGGTGTATTTAGTTAAATTTTGCTGTTCACTACATACACATTTTGCTGTTTTGACTCAGTACTGTAAATTAGGGTTTATTCTGTTTATTTTTTAGCTGTATTTAATGTAAATGTATCCACTCAGAGTTTGATGTTAACAACCAAATTGTTCATTCATTCATTCAAAAAAAAGTAATTGTTTCTGTGTCAGACAAAAAACACAGCTTGATTAAATTATGAATTACATCACTGGATAGTAGTAGAAAATACTGCCCTTACATAGCTTCAATGTGGCAATACCTTTGCTACGGTAAAGGTAGTAAAGATACAGCTTGGAGTGAAAGAAACTATTGTTTCAAAAGAGTTGCTTGACTAGTTTTGTTCACACAGAATACATTTTTCAGGCCTGAGGAATGGGGAAAAAATGCAATAACTTTCTTTTTTTACAACTTTCAACTTGAGCTCTGTGTTTTTTAAATGCCTTGTCAAGCACGAGACACTGCAAAAGAAGCGAAAGCAATGGTCAAAAACGTCCTTCTAGCATGAGTAACTTCTAGCTTGACAAACTACAGAGATGTGGGACTCGTGATGTCATACATAAAGCAGCAGTTTTATGTCAAAATTGGACTGTCACACTCAACTGAAGGTTTGCAAAAGCATTGGACTAATGGCAATCTGTTTCTTCTTCATTCAGTGCTTGCATTATCTTCCTAAAGACAGAACAGCTGCAGCACCTGCTGATTTTATAGGCATTTTTTCACTGAAGTAAACACAGTCTCCACACGTCAACATGGCCTTTATTGGTCTCGTTCACTCACAGACTTTGAGTTTGTTTATGGGGTTTTAAAGTGGCATTACAGCAGCCAAAAGAAAAACTGAAACAGTTGAGTGTTTCAACAAATGCTGTCTGATTATGAAACAGTATATCCTGGTTTAAAAATTCAGTCTTATGAAATGCATTATGGTATCACTTCTCGAACCCAGCATTTGCAAGCCACGTTGAACCGTTTATGCACTTGTAGTTACAACTCAATGACTGTGTAAGAGGGAACTCGCAGTGTTCCCCGTCACACACAGATATTGGTTTCTCATGTCATAATTTGACAGAAAAACTGACAGGTTTTTTCTGCTGAAAAAATGATGAGGAATTTTCAGTTTCATTTTATTCACATTAATGGTTTTGTATTATCCAGGAAAGGTGTTTAAATCTATTAAGGGGAAATATTGGATTATCTGGGTGCATTGTTGGCTTAAATGTGAGATCAGCTCAGCGCCTAATAATACATGACAAACCCTGTTCGCAAACACAAGCATAATGACTCAAACTGGATCAAAACCTGTCCCACCCTGCCATAACTTCATGCATTTAAAAGACATTAAGAAATGGCATGTTGGCATGAAATATCAACCAGTGACAGCAACGTCTTTCAGTGTGAATAGTATAGTATGTGCTTCATCTAAACTGCTATTCTAATCATTTTAGGATTATTCGGCGAAACACAGAAACTACTGTACGCCAACTGAGAAAAGTTTCTGAATGAATTGTGAGTGATGTGATATCAATTATCACACTATATTTCTCAGAATATGAGCCAAGTAGGCCCAAGAACACAAAATATGTTACTAAATTAACTGGGTTTATTCAAGTCTAAAATACCATTCATCATCAATGAATCAGCCTATATACATTATTTAGACCAATTTAGACCAACAAAACTCATTTTTATGAGTTAAATCAGAAATATCTTTAAGGTAACAATTGCAGGTTACCACTTTTTTACAGTGCAGTATTATACATGTGTTTTGGACCACATAGAATATTTGTACTAAAAAAATACTTATCTATAAATTATTTGAACAAAAATATAAAATTTTCCACTTTCCATTTTTCCTATACACAATTATTTGAGCAAAAATATACATATTTCCTTACAAGCCTCAGGATTTTGCTCAGTTTTTGCTCAGACAAGCCTCAGATCTGAACAGATATTAAACTTCACTGTTTATGCTGAATGATTCCTTAAAGGTGACATATCATGAAAATCTGACTTTTCCAGGTTTTAAGTGCTATAATCAGGTCCCTGGTGCATCTACCAACCAAGGAAACGTGAAAAAGATTAACCCAGTAACTTTGTTTTGGTCAGCCTATTTCTGCAAGCATCTGAGAAAACGAGCGTGTCTGATTTTGCTCCCTTGGTGACGTGGCAAAGGGATCTCATTATAATATTACCGCCCCTTAATCTGCAAGTTTACGCCCATGACACCATCATTTTGATTTGCAAGCGACAGCGGTGCGCTAGCTCTAATGCCATGATGAAAGTTTGAGCGAAGCATGCTAACTGTTCTGTGTTTGGCTGCAGAGACGAGCACAGAACACTGTTTAGAGTCCCAGCCTCAGAGACAACAGAGCAGTGCATTTATTGATTTATTTAGGCTACTGTATATTGCTGCTGCCACACAGATCTAAAATAAACAAGCGATTTATTTCCCAGCTGTTTACCTTCACAGACATAACCACTGTTTTTGTAACTCGTGTGTTTTTAACGTAAACTTGTGTGTGAATGAGAACTTAGTTTAGGACTCACATGCTGTGACAGCCGCTTTCTGTACGTGTGCTTCGGATGTGTGCACTCAGAAAACCGTATATCAGAAGTTTAAACTAATATGGTTTAAAACGCATGATTTCAGCGCGATAAACATGATAATCAGAACCAAAACAGATGTCTTTAGCAGGTCCGAGCTGTAATGGCGCAGCTCTATTCTGGAAAAGAGGGCGGGGAGCAGCAGCTCATTTGCATTTAAAGAAACAGGCCCGAAAAACAGCATGTTTCTGCTTCCACTCAAAATAGGCATTTTTAAAATGATACAATAAATGATCTGTGGGGTATTTTGAGCTGAAACTTCACAGACACATTCTGGGGACACCAGAGACTTATATTACATATTGTAAAAAGGGGCATAATATGTCTCCTTTAAATCATTGGTTTGTTTAGAAGAGGTGTGTGTTACTTCTACCACATACCTAAACCAGTCTTATGATTTATGTCTGGTGGATTATAAAAAGAAACACCCAGAACACCTAGAAATGTTCAAAGAAATCACTGGCAGCGTCCACAACACTCTAGCATCATGAATTAACAAACATCACTCATATTTTCTTAAGAAAACCTGTCAAGAACTTCCTAAAAATCTTCACATCATTTGTCAACTATATACCATCAACTGAATAATGTACCATATACTAAGCATTTGAAGAGCATTTTCTTAATAAGTCTTTTGTCTCTTCTGACAATGCTGCAAACTGTTTATGCTCTGCAGTAATTATTAGCAAATCACTGGGGGACATGGCCAGAGTCATTTCAAAACTGAGTGAACCGTGATGGCTGGGACTGACTCCCACTACATCCTGAATCAGTGTTTACATGAGAGACACTGAAGCTCTGTTCACTCGCTGATGTCACAGCACAACAACACCATCTCATGAGCTCAGAGATGCCCTGCTGTCATACAAGCACCACAACTTCCTCTACAACATGATTATTGATTTGTTTGCTGTAAGTTAAGGACTATTTCATGCAATTTTGTTCACACTGTGTACTGATTTGCCAATAAAATTAGCTTTTGTTTGCTTTAACCCTATAAAACCTACTGCATCATGTCTGATACATACATTTCTAAGGTTTCTAAATAACCAACATGAACAAAGCGTTGCTGAAAAACCTGTTGTACACAATATACCACATTCCTTCTGTCGAATGATTGATGCTTCATACTTTTATAGCAAGTACAGTTGTAAAAACGTTAGGTGTCATTTTGCTGTGAAAAGTAGACTGAAGAATAACTTTTATATGGTCAGTAATATTTCAAGATGAACACTTGCTGGACTGACTTGATTATCCATACATTATTTATTAGAAAAATCATGTTATAATATCAAATGTGATCCATAAGGCTTTTAAGGAACGTTTACTGTTCATCATCATTGTATTGCATTGCATTATATGTTTTGACCAGCACAATAAAAACTAAAGTTTTGATCATAAAACTAAGCAGTTAAATGTCGTCTTATTAAAACATATTATATTGAGTGACAACTGATATTTATATGCATTTTATGCAAGTAATCTGCTATACTGTTATAAAGATCTCACTGGTTTACATTTCAGCTCATTTAAGATCAGAAATTAATTTTACTATTTGGGCATATAAATATCGGGAACTGCACCATATTGCATAATGAGATAATTTTCTTCCTCGAATATGAGCTTCATATTCTCACTATATCATATGAGTCATATACAATAAGCTTGATGTATTCACAAATGTATTACATCAAAACAAAAAAAACGTAAATGTAAATGTATTACATCAAAACAAAACAAAAAACACATTTTTAGATTTTTTTTAGACTTTTATATTTTGCGTAAAGCTTCCATAAACTGTCCTGTTTAAAATGACAGCAGCACTCAAGCTGCATGAACTCCGTAAGTTTGGATAAAACCTGATGATCAAGTTCTCAACAGTCTTCAAAAACAGTCACATGATCATTGTCACAAATGTACTTAAATTTGATTAGAGACCTAGGAATACTGCAAAATCTGAAATTTAGGATGCATTTCTTTGCTTAAAAGTGCTCCGAATCTTAAAACACTGTTTATTTCCAGGTTCGAATGAAAAACAAAATCCCAGATTTTCAACGTGGACTTTTGGACTCCACTGAATAAGCACCAAAATAAACAAATAAGCACTTGAAAACGAAAATGTTTAACCCATTAAAACTTTGCTTCCGACTGCTCTTGAAGACCAAAAAACCCTAAAACATTGTAACACGTGAACATTTGTATCCTCCAGTGACAAATGACAAAGTTACATCACATCGAACACAATACTGCCTATTGAAACGTCAGTGTTATTGTGACAAACACGAAGCAAACACAGCTGGCTCTTACTCTGAAGGTTTTGGTGCTGGGGGACGGGGAGGAGGGCGGCGAGTCCAACAGGGACTTTCTGGAGCGAGAGGAAAGGTCCTTGAATTTCTCAAAATTGCTCAAAATCCTAAAGCACTGTTTATTTACAGATTTGAACTAAAAAAAAAATCCCAGATATTCAATGTGGACTTTTGGACTCAACTGTACAATCACCACAATAAACAAAATAAGCACTTGAAAACTAAAATGTTTAACCCATAAAACTTGCTTTGACTGCTGTTGAAGACAAAAAAAAAAAAACTAAAATATAGCCTAAACATTGTAACACGAGGACATGTGTATCCTCCAGTGACAGTACAATACTGCCTATTGAAACGTCAGTGTTATTGTGACAAACACAAAGCAAACACAGCTGGCTCTTACTCTGAAGGTTTTGGTGCTGGGGGACGGGGAGGAGGGCGGCGAGTCCGACAGGGACTTTCTGGAGCGAGAGGAAAGGTCCTTGCTGCGTGAATAGAGCGATGACATCTCTCTGCTGTAAGATAGGAAGACCCCTGATAGACACGAGTACCCTCTCACGCAGCTGTGGAGACGGCCATGACTGCTGGACGTGAATAGATACGCTCAACAGGTGCAAACGCGCGCACGTGCGTCCAGAGGAGTCCTTCCCTCTGCAGTGTGTGCGCTGAGACTGACAGCCGATCTGTGTTTCCGTTGCTCCTCGATCATTACAGAAAAATGAAAACAATTAGAAGCACCTCTCCGCTTCGCTAGCTCCACTCCCTCTATCTATCTCTATTTCCGTCCCTCTCCCTCACTCACAAACGCATAAACAACAGTCTCGTCTCGTCCAGCTGACGTTCTCTCTTTGACACTCACTCATTCATACAATGAGAGCTAAATAAGGAGAGGACTTTGCTTTGTTAACTTTACAGACGGCTGAGAGCCTCCCTCACTGTTCTGTCTACTTACAATCACTCCACACAAACACTGAAAGAACAAAACTGTTTTCACTTGGACCCACTCAGCTCCGTCTCTCTCTCTTTCTCACACACACACACACACACACACACACACACACACAGTTCCTCTCTTCATAAATCTCAGTCATTTCACTTATTTGTTCTCTCATATTCCTTCTGCACTTTCTCTGGCTCCGTACCAGGTGGTTTAGGTCACTATTATATCTATTATATTTGAGTACTTTAAACAGAAAAGGACTGTAAAAATGTTACAGTAAAACTCATTTAATTGTTGAAGGGATAGTTCTAATTCTCTAATCATATGCTCACCTTCATATTGTTCTAAAATCTGTTTTCTTTAAATTACAAAAGGAGAGATTTTGAAGAAAGTGCTGGTCACTCTTTTCCATGCAGTTACAATAAATATGGGCACAGGAGAGTTCAAGCTTTAAAAAGATGCTACAACTTTATTGTTATACTGTATATTGACTTGACTTGAAATATAGTGCATTTGTAATATGAAGTACTTTTTTAGGGATTTTTTTCAGCTTGGATTCTCAGCCCCCATTCATTGTACAGTAGCCTAATATTGTTAAAATATGTTTTATAGGCTGTAAAATAAGTGTGGAAGAATAAAGTATGAATTACCTTATAATGTACACTGAAAATCTATATTTTGGCAAACAATACATGTACTGTTACAGTAAAAGATTGATTAAATTATTTTTCTTAGTTAAATTAAAAAAAAATGTAATCTACGTATTTTTTAAATGAAAGCTCTCAGAAGTGCCTGTGTGTTGCATCACTTTTGATTATTTTTTATTTAAATAGTTAGTTTTTATTATCAGGGTTTTCTACCTTACATTTTATTGTATTTGGTTAATGTTAGTAGTGTTTACCAGTATATCTAAAAGTGAAGCACAGATCAATGCATTTCAAGTACAGACACAGTAGGCTGTAATTTTATCATTATACAGTATATGCAGTTATGAAATGTAAAATAAACAGGTACCAAACAAACATTTTTGACAGTGTTTCAGTTTGTGAAAACTGAACCATTATATGTGGACTGACACATACTGGAAACAATGATGAATTCATGATGAAAATTTTGTACCGGACCTAAAAATTGCCTGCAGCGGTCCTGCCCCCAACTGCCCACTAGCATTTTCCAGTCGTGCCGTATGTGTCATGAAGTTGGACAGAAATGACATTTGAATGAAGAGGCTAACTGTCAGAGCTCATGTGAGTTACGCTCTGTCAGTGAAGCTCAGTTCGTATCTTGTGTACCGCACTCCCTTCCTTCAACTTTAGCCTTTAAGCCGAATTAAATATGACAGATTACTGACACTGAAGCAAGTTAAGCAAAAAATAAAAGCAAATGCATTTTGTTTTAAAGGAATAGTTCATCTAAAAATGAAAATTTGCTGAAAATGTACTCACCCTCAAGTCAAAGATGTAGATGGGTTTGTTTCTTCATCAGAACAGATTTGGAGAAATGTAGTATTAAATCACTTGCTCACCAATGGATGCTCTGCAGTGAATGGGTGCCGTCAGAATGAGAGTCCAAACAGCTGATAAAAACATCACAATAATCCAGAAGTAATCCACACAACTCCAGTCCATCAGTTAACGTCTTGTGAAGTGAAAAGATGTGTGTTTGTAAGAAACAAATCCATCATTAAAACATCATTCAAACTGTTACTTCCTCTATCCATAATATTGCTTTCTTCAGTGAAAAAGTCATCTTGTCTGAATCAGGAGAGAAATATGCACTGATTAAGCACTGCTTGCAAACAAAAAAACAGTTCAAAACAGTTCTAAACAAATACATTGGTGGATTTTGATATGAGAGGACAACAGGGAATTTTTCACTGAAGGAAACATTATCATGGATTATGGTCTCGTATTTTGCTTATAAGCAAAAGGTTTCAAGTTAAAAACATCTTAATGATGGATTTGTTACTTACAAATGCATATCTTTTGACTTCACAAGACATTAATTAACTGATGGATTGGAGTGGTGTGGATTACTTGTGGATTATTGTGATGCTTTTATCAGCTGTTTGGACTCTCATTCTGACGGCACCCATTCACTGCAGAGGATCCATTGGTGAGCAAGTAATGTAATGCTACATTTCTCCAAATCTGTTCTGATAACGAAACAAATCTTGGATGGCCTATGGGTGAGCAAACTGTCAGCAAATTTTCATTTTTGGGTGAGCTATTCCTTTAATTTTGAGCAGTGTATCTATTGTTTTATCATTTCAAACCTGACAAATTACTTTTTGGAAATATTTTGCTTTAAATCTGTAGTTGTACAATCTTTCAAGACACAATTGGTGGCGTTCACTGTCATTAATGTCTGCAGCACAAACGATGCAGAATGAATTATGAGCTGAAGTTTAATATTAATGTATTTAACATTAAGAATTTCTCCAAATCCTTTTCAAGCGCATACATTTTGGAGCTGGTCCGCTCTTTAAAAGCAGTTCCCATGCTTTCTTCCTGTCTGTTTCTGGCTAATAATGCAAGAGAACTCAAAGTCATCTGCAGAGGTGAACCTAAGCCATACAGTGCACCTCATCACATCGGCCACAATGGCTTTCCTTTTCCACTGGCCTGGACAGAGTAAGCCGGTGGAAACTGGCCTTGGGAGACTTGTTTAAGACAGTGGATTTCAGTCTGGAAGCCAAAGTTTCAATAGCTGCATCTGCGTTTCGGGTTAAGCAGACTTGACCTATTCTGCTTTTTAAGACTTTCCAAATGGAACATTAATATCCGCGAGCGCTCAAGTTCAGTGCATGTCCTCTACTTGTCCTCTCGATTCAGGACAAAAACAGTGAGATAAAATGAGTTGAAAACAAAACGGCCGCTGGAATGAATCGTTTAGGTTGGATTCCCATCAACAGTCTATCATAACATGGAAGATAGATGGATATTCACTATTGCAATCATTCCTTGTTTCACAGCTTACATATATGAATAAGTTTATGAGTGTTTTAGTATGGTCTCTAATTTATTTATTTTTTCAGTAAGAACATGTAATATGTCAAAACTTACAGTTAAGACATTTACAGTGTTGCTAATGATTTCTATTTCAAATAAATGTCACAGTTTACACAAAAAAACTATATATATATATATATATATAAATTAGTGCGGTCAAACGATTATTTGCGATTAATCGCATCCATGATAAAAGTTTTTTGTTTACATAATATATGTGTGTGTACTATATATATCTATTATGTATATATAAATACACACACATGCATGTATAGATTTAAGAAAAATATGTTATGTTTATATATTAAATATATTTATATATAAATTATATGAATATAAAAATATACATGTAAATACATGTAAATATTGTCAAAATATATACTGTATGTGTGTGTATTTATATAAGCATGATAAATATACACAGCAAACACATTTATTATGTAAACAAAGACTTTTATTTTGGGTGCGATTAATCGTTTGACAGCACTAATATATGAATGTATATATATA
>NW_015635053.1:16234-22000 GCF_001515625.1 Sinocyclocheilus rhinocerous | reverse complement strand
TATATATAAAAGCAGCACAACTGTTTTCTAAATAAATAAATGAGTCATGTTAATACACATAAATAAACTGGTAAATAAATAGATTTTTCTTGAGCAGCAAATCAGCATATTATACTGATTTCTGAAGGATTATGTGACACTGAAGACTGGAGTAATGATGCTGAGAATTCAGCTTTACATCACAGGAATAAATTACATTTTAAATTATATCCACATAGAAAGCAGTTATATTCAATTGTAATAATAGTTCACAATATTACTGTTTTTACTGCATTTTTGATCAAATAAATGCAGTCTTGGTGAGCATAAAGGAATTCTAGCTTTAAAAAACATTTAAAAATCTTACACACCACAAGCAGTAGTGAAGTGTATTTGATTCATTTCTGTGAATCCGTTCAACGGTCCATTTAAAGAAATCAATTCCTAACTCCGACTCAGTGATTCATTTGGATTACCACTCAAGTATTCTCTGTGTGACAGCTAGCCCTCACACTCTCACAAAAAGAACACTATATTGTGTGTAAACATATAGTTTTAATGAAAACACATGGTTTTATGAAGGCTGATGTCTTCTGTCACTATATGTCACTATTTCAACACTATATAGTACGGGTGGTGTGGCATGTTATTATTATTATTATTATGTTATCGCCAGCTTAAACAACATGTCATGGCTCCATGAAGGGTCAAAAAAGAAACACAGCAACTACAATGTAAAACAGAGGAGAAATGTATGTTACGGTACAGCAGGAGATTTCAGGGCTGTGTGGAAAATATGAAAGGAGACACAAGGATGGAAATGTTTCTAGCAGAAAGTAAACTTCCATTGCTCGCTGCTGGGGTCAAAAAGAGGCCATTTCCACCATAAACACACACATCAGCACTCACACACACTTTGTGCCATCTATTCCTAGAATAACACGCAGATTCATTAAACACAATAAATACACAATAACCAAATATAGACATACACAATCACAACCGATTATTGTGAACACAAACAAACTCGGTTGCTTCTGCATAAAACACCCACTCACATACATACTGAGATACTGAAGTCCACACACACACACACAGAGAGAGAGAGAGAGTCTTGTGTGTCTTCACACTGTAGCTGGTCTGTCGGATCATTTAGCTCTTTTATGAGAAGAGGCAGAGTTTTGGCTAACCACAGCATCCCATGATTTGCAGCTTTCTGGCGCATTCCCAAGATCTCAGCTTACATATCATAATACTCCATCTCAAACCTACAGCACCCGGTATAGCCTTCCCTTACAGCTTGTGTCTTTATATAATAATAAACAATATAGTCATAAATGTGACCATGTCTCACTATGGAGCAAAAACTCTATTGTGTAAAATGAGAAAAAGTTCAACTGGAATAAATCATTTTTACAGTCAAATTATGATTTTATGTGACATTTAAGATTTAAGTTCAACTTGAAGTTAATCTTTGGATTTTCCATATGACTACACAAGACCTTATTTATTTTATTTACAGTATATGGACTATTAAGCCACACAGTACAGTATATGGACAGTAAATACCTGTCTATAATATAATATAATATGTTTGTTGAAGGCATGTTTTCAGATTAAAACATACAAATTAAAATTTAGATTAAAAAATGTTAAGTGATTTATGTGATTACAAAGTAAGTAAAATTACTTTAAATGTGATTTTACGAAATCCAGGTTTGCTGTGCTTGTTTTTAGGGCTGCACAATTTGATCAAATTTTTGTGATTATATATCAATATGGCTATAAAATAATAGTAATAATAATCATCTCGTTGTCATCATCATCATCAGTATTATTATTAATGTTAAAAATAATCATAATTATTATTATTATTATTACTACTACTACTACTACTAAATATAAAAATTAGTAAATAAAAACAAAAACAATTACTATTCTAGTATTTCACTGTAAAATAAAATAAAAAATCAAGTGTTAAAGAATAAATAAATAATAAGAAATTATAATTTTTTAATTTGCATTACTGTAAAATTACAAAACTAATATTTATCACATAATATATCTTAATTTCTTTATTTTCAAACATTAAACCATACAAACAAAATCTATATTTTGTGGAAAAGCGCAAGTAGCCTTAAAGCTTCTGTTTTGTTGATATGCATGCTGAATGCATGATTTAAGATTTAATAATTAAGATGAATTGAAACAGCTTGATGTTGGCACCAAGTGTTACAGTGATACATCTTCCATCAAGCTGGCAATGAGCACTGCTGCCCATAAAACACATAGAAACAGATGCACTAAACACACACACATACATTTCCCTCATCAGTAACAGTAATATGACTCATGCATACATTCATGCGACATGCTGAAGCTGGCTCCGTCCTGATGAGTATCAGTGTTAATTATCAGTGACCGATATAGGCCGCAGCTGCACAGAAGCTTTCTCCTATTACACACCGGCTTCCCCAGAGTCATTCAGCGCTTCGAATCAGAGGAGAGCCAGCTGACGGATTGAGACAGGGATTCACTGTACCTTTCCACTGCCACACATATAGGTTTTGTCCTTGTTCTCTCTCTCCTCCACCTATTTTGTTGCCTTATACGTCTCTTACGCAGTGCAGGCTTTTTCTTATTGTTTCCCTCACTTTATGTGATGTATTAAGCTTATAGTGCTGAAGGCTTGGGGAAATAGAAAATAAGTGGGAAGAGAGGCTGTAGACGGCTCGTTTTGCCCTACATGGTATGGAATGTCAGGATACCTCTCACACTCTTCAGGGGTTCATTAAGGGCGGATAGCAAGATCGCTTCACTAAACTCAGCTCTGAGCCTTACCATCTGCATACATAAACAGAGGAAAACATTTATCCTGATAAAAATGTATAATGGGGATAAAATGTGAGAATTTAAGGATAATATAGGATCTTCTACTGGGCCAAAGATTTCATACTATATAGCAGGTATCCTCAAATCTGGCCCACGAGATCCACTTTCCTGCAGAGTTTAGCTCTAACCCTAATCAAACACACCTGAGCATACTAATCAGTGTCTTCAGGATCATTAGTAAATCACAGGTAGGTGAGTTTGATCAGGGTTGGAGCTAAACTCTGCAGCGCATTGGCCCTCCAGGGCAAGATTTGAGGAACCGTGCTATATAGACTACAAAGAACTATGCTGCAGTGCCATCTAGTGGTGTGAAAGTGCAATAACGATAATTTATTTATTTATTTTTTGAGAAAGGAAATACCAGATTGTCAAGGTTATTATTGACCTTCTTGGGAAATACTAAGAAAATTAGGAGATGGTCTCATTAATTTTTTTTTTTTTGTCAAATTTAAGAGAGACAAACACACTGAATACCAAAGTCTGTGTACTGGTGGTCAGTTTTGCGGTTGTTTTTTACAGCATCATGCAAAAGTTTCATTCACTGATCCCACTGTAGAAATTCTCTATTCACAATGAGTCATGATTAATTTATACTTTAAAAATATACTTGAGTGAAAAGTACAAAAGTATCCACATTTAGTTTTGCCTAAGTGAGTGAAAGGTACATGTCAAAATTTTTAAAAGTAGCAAAAATAGTCTTATGTTAGACTATTAGAAGGAGAATATGTTACCTTTTAAAAGTCTGCGATCAGTAAGATTTTTAAAAGAAATTAATACTTAATTTTTTAAGTGAAAGTGAAGACATTTATAATATTACAAAAGATATTTTAGATCATCTGTTTCAAATATATGCTGTTCTTTTGAACTTTCTATTAAGACACTTCTTTCAAAAACAATAAAATATCTTACTAACCCCAAACTGTAGTGTAGTGTAGTGTATGTTATTAATGTTGTCTCTATAGGACACACCTGATACACCTGGTTTAAAATTGAAACCAATATCCTTATCCAAAACGTGACAGTGTTACACTTTAACAAAAAATTATATATATATATATATATATATTCATACAGATTACATAATCAGGAATATTCGTTTTCGATTTGAATTCGTTCATTTAAAAGTAGACACTTCAAGCTTCAGATACGGGAAAGACTGTACCTCGCTTTAGTTTCATACGTATTACATAATCAGATGATATTCGTTTTCAATTTGAATTTGTTCATTTAAAAGTAGACACTTCAAGCTTTCTATAGACCTATTTCTCATGTCTCTTTGTCAAGTATTCGCTGAGTTTCGGTTCATATTTGTGATGTATAGAAAGTTGCTGACAGAGACCGAGACGGCAGAAAGCGCACCCTGTTTGTTTTGTTTATTTTACAAAAGCACAATGTTTTGTTGTTATTATCAGTGTACACAAATAAAAGTAGGCTCCACCCAACACTGTATATATATATATATTTTTTTTTTTTTTTGACTGTTCACATTCAATTCAAGTTCATCAATCTTCAGCAACTGTGTAACTAAAACTTGTCACTTTAGGTCACAGACTGTGTTGTAGTGATAAATTCCAAATACAGTTTACATAACAGGAAAATTGAAGGGATAGTTCCCAAAAATGAAAATTCTGTCATTAATTACTCACCCTCATGTCGTTCCAAACCCGTAAGACCTTCATTCATCTTCGGAACACAAATTAAGATATTTTTGATGAATTCTGAGCTCTCTGACTCTCCATAGACAGCAAGGGAACTACCACGATCAAGGTCCAGAAAGGTAGTAAGGACATTGATAAAATAATCCATGTGACTTCAGGGGTTCAACCGTAATTTTACGAAGCTACGAGAATACTTTTTGTGTGCAAAGAAAAAAAATAACGAATTTATTCAACAATTCGTCTCCTCCGCATCACCTTAGCGCCATTTTGGAGAGTATCACATACGTATGATGTTCTGTGTCAGCTGCGTCACGCTTCGTAAAATTACGGTTGAACCCCTGATGTTTAAATCTAGATTAAAGACACATCTCTTTGGCCAAGCATTCAAATTGTCAGTGTACACAAATAAAAGTAGGCTCTTTTTAGATTCGATTGATTTTAGTCTTATCTGTATCTGAGTATTTAAGGTTTCTCTGTGAATCAGGAAAAACTGAAAGTGAACGCGCCGGAGCGCAGAGGGTTAAAGACGCTGCATTCAATTTTATCTTTAGACTGTAAATTTAGATTTCAAATTCAATATTGATTTTAGAACTGTTGAAATTATTTACAGTATGTAACGCAAGTACTTTATAAGTAACTGTAATTAAATTACTTAAAAATGAACAGTAATCCCTCACTTCACTTTTTCAGTGGATAAGTAATTTAATTACAGTAACGCGTTACACCCAACACTGTATATATATATATATTTTTTTTTTTTTTTGACTGTTCACATTCAATTCAAGTTCATCAATCTTCAGCAACTGTGTAACTAAAACTTGTCACTTTAGGTCACAGACTGTGTTGTAGTGATAAATTCCAAATACAGTTTACATAACAGGAAAATTGAAGGGATAGTTCCCAAAAATGAAAATTCTGTCATTAATTACTCACCCTCATGTCGTTCCAAACCCGTAAGACCTTCATTCATCTTCGGAACACAAATTAAGATATTTTTGATGAATTCTGAGCTCTCTGACTCTCCATAGACAGCAAGGGAACTACCACGATCAAGGTCCAGAAAGGTAGTAAGGACATTGATAAAATAATCCATGTGACTTCAGGGGTTCAACCGTAATTTTACGAAGCTACGAGAATACTTTTTGTGTGCAAAGAAAAAAAATAACGAATTTATTCAACAATTCGTCTCCTCCGCATCACCTTAGCGCCATTTTGGAGAGTATCCACTGAACGTAAA
>NW_015635053.1:10772-15123 GCF_001515625.1 Sinocyclocheilus rhinocerous | reverse complement strand
CGCTAATTATGCTAATTATGTCTCTATTTGTTTCTCTGTTTCTGCTGGGATTGACATCCCGTGGTAACTACAAGCTTCAGATAGAACTACCACATTTTGCTATAAGTTTGATTGCATCATGTAATAATTGCTGTTAATAGTGTTCATCGTCTTTTTTATTACGTCTTAAATTGATTTTTCCGTACATTTCTGCCATATGTACATTAATTGACAGTCACCACTGATAAGCTACCACTAAATATTGTAGAAACTTAATTTGCTGTAAAGTTGCTTTGCAATGATTTGTATCGTGAAAAGCGCTGTACAAATAAACTTGACTTGACTTGATGTCACATGGATTATTTTACCGATCTCCTTGCTACGCTTCTGGACCTTGATCGTGGTAGTTCCCTTGCTGTCTATAGGAGGGTCAGAGATCTCTTAGAATTCATCAAAAATATCTTGATTTGTGCTCCGAAGATGAACGAAGGTCTTACGGGTTTGGAACGACATGAGGGTGAGTAATTAATGACAGAATTTCATTTTTGGGTGAACTATCCCTTTAAAATTACAAGTGGCTGTAAAAATTCAGCCTGCAATTCACACATACAGTAAAATGGGTAAAAATAAGAAAGATTCGTAAAGACCTACAAAACAAGTGCTTTAAATGAAAAGAGTAAAATGTAGAATTTTTACCTTCAAATTCACCGCAGTAAATGATAAGTTAGTTATCGAGTTATTGCCATTGCTATTCTTGTGCTTCTCACATGAGCAATGTATAAAATATAAAAATATACATTTGAAACAGCAATGAATAAACACACTAGTGGTACCTCAGTGAGCGGGCCGGTCAGCTCAGCGCTGAGATCACAGTCTTCAGTCAGCTGCTGTGTCAGAGACGCTTCCGAGGTACCGTAAAGGATGTTGTCATTTTCATCTGTCCACTCAGACTCTGTAATCAATAGACAAGACAGCAGCGGCCATACATCAGTATGATGATGATGCTTATATAAATCATTGCACACGTTGTCAGATCTTAAGGTGCAGTAGTACCAGTGGAGGTGCTGTGACTCTTCAGACTGGGGGTGAAACCACACGCTCCTTTAACTGATGATGAGAGGCAAAAAGATGACCTTTCAGGTTTGCTTCTTGGTCTTCTTTTCCAGTTTCCTTGCTTGGAGAATTAATGAATCAATAAATGAATCAAAAACGTACTACCACAATAAAAAAAATCTATAAATCACACTTTAGTGTCATAGCTTTCAGTCAATGGCAGATTACAGGTGTGATACTGCTTTTATACTTTTATACAAGCAGACGTTAATAGTGAATAACTTGCACTGAACATACTGTAATATTGCCAGTAACTTCCATTGTTATTCTGCCAATGAAAATCTCCAAGTAACACGAGAAAGAGCATACTTTTATAAGCATACTTATAAAGAGTAATTATTAGGGAAATAACAATGTAAATACAGTTAAGTGTGAATGTAATGTAATGTTTTTCAGATGAATTTCAGTTATACTGTAATTAAATTAAAATATACTTTAGTTTACATTTAATTAAATGTAAATGACATCTTTACATGTAATTTCATAATTTCTTAAATTGTCTTTTGGAATATATAATATTTATGATAAATTAAAATATATTTTTAATATTATTTACACTTTAATTTATATGTCATGTATTTAAATATATCAGTAATTGTGCATTTGTACTGAAGCTGCAGGTTAGTACACTGAAAATATATTAACTTAAATGTAATATAAATAAACACTACTGTACAGTTAAAATTATAATCAAGTACTTTACATGGCATGTACTTTAGTATGTTAGTCAATACATCAAAATAAGTGTACTACAAATGACAAAATATTATTAAACCATTTGAATTTTAAAAACTTTTAAAATGTTTATGCGTGTATTTAAGTGTAAGCAACTGTCATGAAAGTGAACTCTTTACGTACAGAAATAAAAGTGGCCTTTTATTTCAGTAATATTATATCTGCAAATATAGGTTTGAAGTACACTACACGTGACAAGTGCACATTCTATACAATTTAGCACACTTCTTTTTCAATGGTCTAATAGGTTGAGTAAATTATGCAATGATGCCTCTTACAGTATACAGTAAAACGTATTTTGATTCAAATGCAATAACGTTCATACATTTTAAAGTGTGATTTATGTGTCCAATACTTTTGGGGTCACTACATATGATTTTAGTCTTTTGAATAGATTTAATAGAGCTGATTATTTACACCTGTCACTGTTTTACACGAGTAAATTGCATATGTTAGTGCTGTCACCTCATCCTGGTGTTCACATTGGTGTTTGTCAGACAGCTGTTCCTCCCTCAGAGACGGGCTGGTTTCTGTCGTGTCCTCGGGGACTCTTCTCTGGAGACACAGTCCCTCTGCAGATCTACACGCCTCGCCTGCGTGCATCTCCAGCTTTGACGGGCTGAAGTTTCTCTTTGCCTCCAACAACTCTGAGAGGGTAACTCCCTAAAAATAAGACGATTAAAAATAAGAAGATACTATATCTGAAACATGTGTAGTGTACACTATAATTCTGAATGATCAAACGCAACACTAAGCGGTCAAATATTCACTGTTGACAGCATCCTGCGCGACTTTACCGTGTGTGCTTTTTATGAAGTTAAACTAGCAAATTGGCGCCATCTTGCGATCCATAATAGTTAATAACTTGCTAAAATGGCTTCAAAGGATTGACTTTTCATTTTCTATTGAGCATAAAGCATGAATAAATGAAGACTTGTTGAATTTGAGATAAAAATAAATGCTAAATTAAATTATATTAACAATGTAATAGGTATTGTTGCAGTATTGATGCTAGACCAATGATTTGCTTAGTGATATTTAAAGGGTTAGTTCACCCAAAAATGAAAATTCTGCCAAAATTACTCTCCCTCATGTCGTTCCAAAACCGTAAGACTTTCGTTCATGTTCGGAACACAAATTAAGATATTTTTGATGGAATCTGAGAGCTCTCTGACGAGAGCAAGGATATTACCACGAATCACGAATAACGCACAGAAATGTAGCAAGGACATCCGTAAAATATGTGACATCAGGGGTTCAACCGTAATTTTACGAAGCTAAGAGAATACTTTTTCTACTCAAAGAAAACAATAATAACATAATTTATTCAGCAATTCTTCTCCCCAAATTACTTCCGCCTTCCGTCTTCCGTCTTCGCCATTTTGGAGAGTACCCCAGAACTTAATCAACATAATCAGAGTTGTTTACGTTCAGCATGCCAGCTCTGTCTACTGAACGTAAACAACA
Source organism: Sinocyclocheilus rhinocerous (assembly GCF_001515625.1). Classification (NCBI taxonomy): domain Eukaryota; kingdom Metazoa; phylum Chordata; class Actinopteri; order Cypriniformes; family Cyprinidae; genus Sinocyclocheilus; species Sinocyclocheilus rhinocerous. The sequence continues at coordinate 11,829 of NW_015635053.1, read as the reverse complement.
CTGATTACGTTGATTACGTTCTACAAAATGGCAGAAGACGGTAATTTGGGGAGAAGAATTGCTTAATAAATTATGTTATTAGCCTATTGTAAAGTATTCTCGTAGCTTCGTAAAATTACGGTTGAACCCCTGATGTCAAATTGACTATTTTACCGATGTCCTTGCTACGTTTCTGTGCGTTGATCGTGGTAATATCCTTGCTGTCTATGCAGGGTCAGAGAGCTCTCAGATTTAATCAAAAATATCTTAATTTGTGTTCCGAAGATGAACGAAGGTCTTACAGGTTTGGAACGACATGAGGGTGAGCAATTAATGACTGAATTTTTATTTTTGGGTGAACTGTCCCTTTAAAATTACAAGCTTTGCGTTGAGGCCATGTCCTGGGTCATTTTATGATAATTACTAGCTGACTACACACATTTAACCCTTATTTTAGAGAATATGTAATCCAGCCTAATCAGAGCATACAGAAGAGTTATATTCTTCCTTTCCTATGTGTTTTGTGATTTTGACTGTGTCTATGTACATCATACCTGTGTAGCTCGTCGAGTCTGTCTGGCCTGCCGTGATTTGGCCTTCCTCTGAGACTCTGCCTCCTCATCCCTCACTGGGATCATGCGTGTCCTGAGACAGGATACAGGAAGAACTGATGAATCTAAACACACTGAGAATACATCTTCACAGTGAAAAAAAGGATAAGAATATACCCAATTATAGAATAGTAGCCTATAATGTTTACTTATTTCTGCCCCTGATTAAGTATTAATGGATTATTTGTTTTAGAATTAACCGCAGTTGTAATTTCTATTCTTTACCATTTGTAATTTCAAAATAGTAGTTATAAAACTCAATTTCATCAAAAAATAAGATGTGCAGGCTGCAGGGATAAACTGTTATATCGAACATACAATAAGTCAATTAGATGTTTGTTTTTTTAAATAAATGATGCTTTTCTTCAGCAGGGATGCATACATTACGGTGGCCGAGAAGTGCAAAACAAATCACAATTCTGAAAACAAAATAACAAATTACAAACGCAAATGCAAGTCTAAAAAAC
>NW_015635053.1:5843-10261 GCF_001515625.1 Sinocyclocheilus rhinocerous | reverse complement strand
CTTTTTGATGCGATCGACCCGGGTTCGATCCCGTCTTTTGCCGAACTTTTTTTTCCTCCCTTTTCAAATCTCGTATTAGCAATGGATTCTATTTACACTAAGTGAAAATAGCAGTATTTTTAGCAATATGCTATTTACACTAAGTGCAAATACCTATTTACACTGTTAAAATAGCAGGATTTCTGCTATCAAGTATACTACTTGTTGCAAATAGTGGCAATTATCTGCACTTCAGTATTGTAGTACATTATAAAACAGTATGCAATAATAACGTATTGAGTGTAAATTATAATTTTAATTATTAAATGGATGCCACCTTATTGGTACAATAAAGCCCTCCCTACACCTACCCTAACCCTACCCGATACTTTATTTTTTAACTTTTTGATTATTTCCTTAATTTTTATTGAAAATAAATGCCTTTACGATGTGATACGAGATTTGAAAAGGGAGAAAAAAAAGTTCGGCAAAAGACGGCATCGAACCCGGGTCGATCGCGTCAAAAAGCCAACGACATGCACTTATCCATCTGCACCACTGGAGCTGATGTTGTACAGCCACTTTAAACTAAATGTAAATAAAACCCTGTATTTTTTATTCCAGAGTAAGGGCAATTCATACAATACATTTAAACTGAGCTACTTTAATACCATCTCCGAACTTTCTACCACGACTCTGCTGTTCTTCGGCTGGTTCTTCCCTGTATACGTTGATTGACAGATGTCTCGTCCAGTCAGCGGTGAGTAATCCCAAACCAATGGCGCTGTCTCAAACTATACCTACCTCTTCCAGTTTGTCTGATTTGTCGTTGTGTTTCCTGACTTGTAAATTTGTTTTCGGATTTGTCGTGTTTCCTGACTTGTTATTTTGTTTTCGAATTTGTCATTGTGTTTTCTGACTTGTTATAATGTTTTCTGAATTGTTGTTGTACTTTCTGAATTGTTATTTTGTTTTTTAGACTTGCATTTGCGTTTGTAATTTGTTATTTTGTTTTCAGAATTGTGATTTGTTTTGCACTTCTCGGGCACCGTAATAAATTGATCAAAAGCACCAATAAAGACTTTTATATTGTTTCAAAAGATTTCTATTTCAAATAAATGATTTTTTTAAACATTCTATTCATCAAATATTTCCACAATAATATGAAGTAGCTCAACTGTTTTTATAATTGATAATAAAAAGAAATGTTTCTTCATATTATACTGATTTCTGAAGGATCATGTGACACTGAAGACTGGAGTAATGATGCTGAAAATTCAGCTTTACATCAAAGAAATAAATAAAATTTTAGATATATTCAAATGGAAGATAATTATATTTGTAATAATATTTCACAATATCAATACTGTGTTTTATGTATGCTGTATTTTTTTAGATAAATGCAGCCTTGGTGAAGAGACTTCTTCAAAAACATAAAATTTTACTGACACCAAACTTATGCACTGTAGAGTAGTGTACATACAATACACTCATACACACACGCATGCACGGACATTGTAAAACTTTAGATTAGGGAATATTCACTATAGTTGCTTATTAGCATGCATATTACTAGCATATTGGCTGTTTATTACTGCTTATAAAGCACAGGCAATGCCTTATTCTGCATGACCATATTGTACATCCCTTATACCCAATTTATTTTGGGGCAGAAATATGATCTTATGTTCTTGACAGGATTTGTGAGATTCATCCAGTGATGTCTGTGCTCTCAACAGATTGTTTCATGCTGCACAAGAAGATCAATATCTATAAGTGTTGAATTTCCCCACTGAAAGCACTAGAGGCCAGACGACATACTGTCCCACTCAGATGAGCACAAAGAGATGAGTAAGCATTCTGACTAATGACCAAATCAGACCACTTAGCACTCCGCATGTCCCCCACCCTTCCTATCCAGCAGAGTTATCGATCGACATGTGGCCATGAGCCTCCAGAACCATATCAGAGCATTACTGATGTGATGATTCATTTACATTCAATTTCACTAACACTATGTAGCCCTACCAGCCATCTGCTCATTCTCCAACTGCATGTGTTGACAGTTAGAGCCTACATCTACTTATAAATTCTATAGAAATAAAATAAAAATGTTTCTGAAAACACACTTTAATTTTAGTACATCTATCTGAATACACTAAAAACAATCTCCAATTTGTCAGATTTTATCACCTAGTGTATTATAAATAATAATAATAATAATAGTATTAATACCAACATTGTATATTTATATATAAATCACAATACAATACATATATTGTGTGTGTGTGTGTGTGTGTGTGTGTGTGTGTGTGTGTAAACAATATTGTCCAGTACACAATATATGTATTGTACTACTAATCTACAATTTTAATCTACAATGGTATTATAATATACAGTAGCAAATACTGCAAAAATTATATAATCTGCTTTTAATATCACCCTAATCAGACTAATAATAATATTATTAGTATAATAATAATAATAATAATAGGAAAGGTAGTAATAATAAACAATATTGTCCAGCATATACATAATGTATGTTTTGTATTTCTAATCTACAATTATAAAATACAATGGCACTATAATATACAGTAGCAAACATTGCAAAAAAAAATATCATATGCTTCTAATATCACCCTAATCAGACTAATAACAGTGATAATAATAATAATTTATAATATAAACTATTTCTGATAATATAAAATTATAGTATTGGTGATTATAGGTTACCAATATGTTGTGCTTCTTATAATGACATTCACACCATTATAATAATAAATAAATAAGTATAAGTAATTAACATTCATGCTAAACTGACCGTTCAAACTGCTCACATGCAAAGAGAACATAACATTATGTATTAATTATGGCATATTCTTATTATTATGAAAACCAATTCCCTCAGAGCTCCACAACTCTTCAAAAAGTTACAAGTTACTTCATCTGTCCTATAAGACCTAATCTCAGACCAGAGACCAGAGTAAAAACATGCCGCTAAAGCAAAGTGTCTTAACTCCTGGTAAAAGCACAGTATTGAAGACATCAAGGCCACAGACACAGCAAAGTGAACAGCAGCAGCACAGCGCTCTTACAGTGTATCAGCCGAGGAGCATGCAGCTGTTTGAGGGAGATACAGCAGATGAGAGATCAGGCTGAATACTGTACCTGAGCAGACAGTCCTGCATCGTCCGGCCTGATACTACACGACTCGTGCCGATGCCAGCGGAGGAGAGAGACTGCAGCTGGGATGAGAAGAGGGATGGAGGGGGAGGGACAGACAGATAGGACACAGGATACAGTGACTTTCAAGGGAGGAGATTAAATAGCAGTAGGACAGAACAGACTGTAACTGAGAGAGATACAAGCATGGAGACTAGTCACATGATGCTCATTTTATCCGGATTGACGCAATTCAAAAATACATTAACAATGCAATTCATAGAGACAATGATTTGAATGTGTGTCATTTCAGTTTCTGTGTCTCATGTTTTCAATTTCGTTACGTTTTTGGCATAAGTATATTACCGGTAAATATTTTATTGCTATTTTAAAAAAATAAATAAAAATAAACTTAAATATTGGAAAACATTTTTGAAAATTTAAATTAGTAATTCTGGAAACTTTGGCATTACTTTTTACTTTATGCTTACATCGAATTTTTTGTGTCATTCAAAGAAAATTAAAGTCGAAATTATTAAAGCTAAAAAATTAAATAAAAAAATTACTTTATAACAAATAGAGTTAAAAACATGACATGTCATAATTATGAAATTAGAAAGTCTAAATTACGAGTCATAAATTCGAAACTAACAAAAAAATTATGACGTAAATGTCATCAGTTAAAGATTTTTATCTCAGAATTTTGACTTTTTATCTCATAATTGTAACTATTTATGTCAATTATAATTTACCTTTTTTTCTTATTGTGACAGAAATGAGTTTCCATATTTTTGCTTTCTGATACAGCCTTATTTGTTACTGATTTTTCTTTGATACTACACTTGTAAACTGCTGTAGATTGAAAAAATATATAGTCTGTAGATACTACTGATAAGGAAGAGAAAAAAATCAACCCTGCTTTAAAACCCAGCAACACAACTGTAGATGTATAACTTTAGAACAGCAACACTGCTTTAACAAAAAAGCAAAACAGCAAGACTTATTTGACATCAAAACTAATTTTTTTAAATGCTATCTAATCACTCTCACTGTACTTTGATGTCACACACGGAACGGTCTGTGCAGTGCTGCTTCAAGTCCAACACCTATTGTGTTTTATTAGGAGACGCACAACAGTTCCTCTGTGGCTTTATAGGTAATATTTTCACGTACACAATTTAGCAAAATCAGACAATATTGTGTCTAATATATACCACAATATTAACTTCTCATTATTGAATTGTTGTAAATAAATACCACATTTGCAACTGGTCAGT